>NC_057942.1:1782500-1855000 GCF_018555375.3 Anguilla rostrata
GTTTAAATGTTTACCGGTATCTAAAGAGTTAACACATTTGGTATACATATTTCACCCTGGTGCTACGGTGTGCTGGTTCTAAACTAGTGAGCTAATATGGGAAAACCACAGAGGAAGATCTCATTTGGGAAGCGAGTCGTTTGGACGGCCATCATACCCTCAGTTACACAGCCTGATCTGCATGTTTATTCCCAGCTGTCTGGCCCGGGAGGTGTGTGAGAGATGGAGAGGAGGTTACCGTGGCGATAAATGAACCCCTGCCCCCCTCCCCCCCCCCCCCCACCCCTCCGAACCCAAACACCTCCTTCATGCATGCGTCCGCCTCAGCTGAAACACCATTTGTGATTTCCCGTGAAAGTCACTGATGCCTGTAGATGAGAGGTTGCTGCTGGTTATGGGTCAAGCGGGAGGGGGAGGGTGTGTGCCTGGGGGGGCAGGAGAGAATCGTCCACACAGCGGACCCGGACTGCTGAGGCTGACACTGTTGCTCCTGACCCGGCCAGGGAGCATGTAAACGTCCCACCTACGTGTTCACAGGCGTGTCTATAATACGACAGGGCAAATCGCGGGTTTCCTGGGTAACGCTCCACCTGATTTCTCCCAGACGATTGGTGGCTGGCTGCAGTGCACCTGAGTGTGAATACCAGGTGTAGGGGACTGGACAGGGGTACTCGTGAGCAAAAGTATTTAAACAGAATCCCTTCACTAAATACACGGCTGGATACATACAAAAAAAAAAAAGTAATGAAAGAGATGGGAGAGAAAGAGAGGGAGAGAGGGATAGAGAGAGATGGAGTAGACATTGTGAGACAGAGGTGGGAGGGAGAGAGAGAAAGAGAGAGAGATTTGAGGGGAAGAGAGGGATGGAAAGAGGGAGGGATGCGCTTTGTGAGAGCAGCTAGTCGTGACAGCGTATCCGCCAGGATCCCGACTGGGGGAGTGGGGAATCTGGGGGGGGGGGATCTGGAGCTGGGGGAACGGGGCGAGATGAGAGAGAGAGAGAGAGAGAGAGAGGCAGGCGTCGTTAAGTGAGGAAGTAATCCTGGCTAATTAAGGCGGTGTGTGACAGCGCTGTCGAGGCTGACTGGTCCTTCAAACGCCGTCGCTCCGCTGACAGCCCGAACGCCGCCGCGCGCTTTGAAGGTGAGAAGTTTTTTTTCCCTCCTTTTTCACGTTTCCCTCCGCTCCCCAAGTTCTCCTTCCCCCCCCCCCCCCATCCTATTATCATCTTTGTGTGTCTAATTGCGAGTCCCTGGGCAAAACACATTAGGAAGTATCTTAGCAGCCGAAAGCGAGGCAGCCTGACTGAGCGGCTCGTGTGCTTGAAGCTGGATTAGACGCCTTTTTTCTTTTTTTCTGAAGGAACCAGGCTGCAAGTTTTTCAAGATTATCGCCGCGGAATCAAGCGCGAAAAACCTGTTGCGTTCAGATGAAAAGACGCCCAATAAGCCGGCATCCATCCTGACAGGCATCTGATCTGATGACTTAATGTTCCTCCGCCTTCCTCCAGGTACTCCAAGAAAAGCGCAACTCTGCTGTGGACCTGCAGAAAACGTGCACTGATGGCAAACTGTTTAAGGAGACATAGTCCTGACCAGAATGTTGTACATTTCTTTTCAGTTTAATTACATTTAATTTAATTTTGTATATTATTGGCAAGTGAATTTAACAGCTATTTGTATGGGTAAATGTTTTAAGTAAATGTAAAAGGTAAATATCATTAGAACATTGATCAATTCTTGCCTGTGCCAGTGACATTAGCTAGGAATCCATTAGGGGACACACAATTGACCAAAGCCGAGTCCAGTCTAGCCACAGCCTAAGGTGCGAGAGTTTCAGTCCATAAGATATCTTCATATCATTACTCAATAACAGCAGCTCTGGTTGATCACTGGGAATGCATGTTCTCATCCTCCTAAATTTTGAGAGGACGTTGCAGCAGTGAAATAGGCCTGTAGTTTCAATTAAGCAACCAAAAGAATAGGAAAAATAAAAGACAAAAGAGTAGCAATTAAAACAAGAAACTCCCCTCAGGCCTCCATAACATAACTGCCTTGGTTTAAGCCAGAATAACCGCAGTCAGAATCTTTGACTAACAGCCAGTAGGCTCATTTAAAGATCGTAATTCACAGTCCCATAGGCCTGATCCAGGACTAAATCTCACATTTGGCCAGTTGCTTTGTCCAGTACCCTAATGCTGTGAAGGGGATAATCAGATTCAAAAGACTCACACTTACAGAGTATTACACATGCAAGCGAGGCTATGAATTAAGCTGAAATGATAATCACAATGCTAATTCTAAGAACAGCATTAATCAAAACCTCTAATGCACTGCCTTGCTGAGGATCAGGCACTGCAGTAATGCGACACAATGTGGGAAGATTATTATGCGTAAGATTACTCAGATCTGTTCAGAATCCTTGGATATGCTCTGGTTACTCTGACCTGCACAGACCTCTTGTGATCTGCGCAGACGGTCTCTGATCTGCGCAGACCGTCTCTGATCTGCGCAGACCGTCTCTGATCTGTGCAGACCTCCTCTGATCTACGCAGACGGTCTCTGATCTGCACAGACAGTCTCTGATCTGTGCAGACTGTCTCTAATCTGCGCAGACTGTCGCTGAACTGCGCAGACAGTCTCTGATCTGCGCAGACGGTCTCTGATCTGCGCAGACCGCCTCTGATCTGCGCAGACCCCCTCTGATCTGCGCAGACCGCCTCTGATCTGCGCAGACCGTCTCTGATCTGCGCAGACGGTCTCTGATCTCTGTGAAACGGCGGAAATGCTGCAGGCGAGCGGTCATGTTCAGCCTGGAGCCAGCTCATCCCCCCTGGTCTCTCGCTGACGAGGAGCCCAGACTTCACACTCGCCTGCCCTGGGGCAACGCGCAGGCTTCCCGGCCTCCTCACGCCCTGATCCACTCTATCCTCCCGAGCCTGTCCTCTCGAGTCTGCCTTCCTGAGTTTATCCTCCTCTTAGCTGCCCATTATCCCGCTATTTTCCTGAACAGATCCGGTGTAGATTTGAAGGGCCTAGTGGAGGCTGGTATGGGGAGAAGGGGGGGGGGGGCGCAAACCAAGCGTTATGAATTTAGGAAAGCAGGTGCCAGGGAAAGATGATGTCACTGAGGTGATTCAGATGGGAAGAATGTGCACAACATGGTGGGCGGGGCTAGTTTTGGCACAGTGATCCCATTGGCTTATCTGGCTGGGCTGTGAGGAGGCTGTTTAAGAGAGGCACCAGCCGCCCGACTCCCGCCAGCTGGCTGGTCATGTGACCCATCCAGGGCGAATCAGCACGCAGAGGGCGAACAGTCCTTATCAGCGGTTTGTCTGCCTCAGGTACCGAGGGCAGTCCCAGACCCGCCCCTTCCATCGAACCCGACCCCCTGCATGCAGACAGCCACCAACTCACTAAACCGATCTCACAGGGAGATTTAAATGGGAATTTCAGAAAGTCTTCACTGTACGTAGAAACGAACCTGCAACAAATATGCATCTCTGCCATTCTAACGAACCCCGAAACCCAATAGATATGTACCTCCTCCATTTTCTATCTCTCTATCAGTAAGAGGAGGGACAGACCAAGGGCATTTTCCAAAAAAAATGAAAAATAAAAAAAACGAAAATGAAGCATGATGGTTGTAACAATTTCTCGGAGATTTTTGCATCATTTTCAGAGAGCTGAGTCCGGGGAAGCCCAGGGGATTCTGGGAGATTTTGGGCTGTCTGAATATGACAGCACCTCAAGCCACTCAACCAATTAGAGAATCTGACAGGGCCAGTGCTGTTGTCTCACACGTGTTTTCATATTTCTACAAAAGGGACAAACTCAAAAGAGTTGAGCATCTCGTGATCACACTCCTGTTGTGATTTTTCAGTTTCATGCCTGTAAAGTTATTTTCATATAAAAACAGGATAAATATATTCCACAGCAATAGTATTTTTAAAATAATTTTTTTTTGTTCTAAAAATATATTAAAATATCTGTAAGGTAAGACAATGTGTGATATCATTATTTTTTTTTAACCATAACCCTTATTTCACTATTCTCCAAGTTTTTGTTTGTTAATGCGATTTTCTTCAACTAAGCTAATTTCAGCGGTAGAACTATTGTTTTGGCAGCGTGTGTCTCCGTCGAGCTGCTTGTATTTGAACTAGGAGAGGTGTTTACGGGTTTCGCTCCAGCGTTCTCACGCAGCGCCGATGTTCGCCCCGCTTGTGGCCGTCCGCCTCGTTCCGCCCGGCCCGCGGGGGCTCGTTCCGCCCGGCCCGCGGGAGCTTGTTCCGCCCGGCCCGCGGGAGCTTGTTCCGCCCGGCCCGCGGGAGCTTGTTCCGCCCGGCCCGCGGGAGCTCTCTGAGGGGTGACTGCGTTAACACAGAGGCTATTTTCTTATTTATTTTTTTACAATGGAGCACACAGGAAGCTCCAGCCTTTCTGAAAGTGCCAAACCTTCTCCTGAAACGGACGACTGAGCAGCGGGAGGCTCCTAAATGGCACTTTGGCACAGGCCACCCCTGCCCGCCTGTCCGGTCCTCCCCTCAGCCCCCGTCCCCACCCCGTCCCCGCCCGCCCCTCCCTCACCCCCCCAGCCCCCCCCACCCCCGCAGCGTGTAACACACTCAAACGCTTCTTTTTGAGACGGAAAGCGGGCAGGCAGGACTCGCCTACCGATCGCAACGTGCTGCGGAATCTTGGCTGCTGAAGCAGCTAGGCAACAGGTCTCTCACCACGGCAACCACCTCCCGGTCCAAATGAACCGTTAAAAGCATGGATGAGCACAGATTAATCCTGTTATGTTGAGTCAAGTGGTAAAAGTGAGATTCACACTGTTTCTATATATCCTGGGCTGGCATTATAACAGTAAGGAACAGAGCTGGGTCAAACGTGTATTTAATTCTTTAACTATTTAAATTCTGGTATGATTTTTTTTTTTTTTAAACACTCCTGTACAAACCAGAAATCTCCGCCGAATATGTTTCCCCTATCAACGTGCAATCATGTGAATGAGTACAAATACAGTATATTCTTCTGAATGTTGGTGACTCCCCAGGCTGATGAATGATCATCAACCCTCGGGCATTATCCTGGACCTCGAGCAGAAACGTAAAAACCTAAACATTTAGGGTAAATTATGACTGACTGCTAGTCAACGAAACCTTATTGTAAAGTGTTCATATGGAACAGTAAGTACGGCTATTTGGGACTCCCCTTACAGCAAAAATCTCAGGGTCAGAACTGTACCTAAACTGCTCAGCTAAAAAAAAAACCTGCAGAAACAAGTTTGTTTTCCAGGCCATACAGTATTTTATTTAAAGTAGGAGAACCAGGGCCCACATGGAAATATCACCCCCGGATCTGGTGACAAGCAGGCTGGGTCGTCTGCACCTGCTGGGGCCTCCCTGCTACCCCCCCCCCCCCCCCGCCCCCCCCTCGCCTGTTCTCCTGTCACAAACAGACCCTTCCCACAGCGATTCAGAGCGCACATAAAAGGCATTAGGACCGCAGCCATTAAAGTTTACAGGCCGTTGTAAAGTGGGCCTTGGAGCGGCCCGGGCCTGAGCACGGGTTTTACAAGACCCCGCGCTTACTATAGGAGCCAATGAAGTGACACAGCCGCGGTCAGAGAGGTGCTGCGCCCCCCCCCACCGAAAGAGTGAACCTGCCCCCCCCGTCCATGTGGGCCCGGGCCTCTCTGCGATATGATCTAAAAAAAAATAGAGTGCTGTTTGTTCAGCGCTTGAAAGAGAACGGACTCCCGGTCTCAAACAGGTGCGCAAAAACTGCTTGCGCAACTCTCCAAAAATGTTCTCAAAAATTTTTTTTGAAGAGACATCAAAAACAAGTCACTTGAAAATAAAATTTATATCGTTTTTGCCGTGCATATTTGAGTGAATCGTTATATAGCCTTGGACTCTCTCTTCCATTTTGAACTTTTTAAGATTTGAGGTTTTTTAAAAAAAAATTTAGTAAAGCTACATTTAATGTAAAAGTCATGTGACTAGACTGTAAAGTGTCTGTCTTAAAATTACAATCATCCAGTCCCGCCTCAGACACAAACATGATCATGATAACGGTGATGACTGACTGACTGACTGACTGATTTATTGATTGACTGACTGATTGATTGATTTATTGACTGACTGACTGATTGATTGATTTATTGATTGATAGCACAGCTTTTTTTAAAGAGTAATTGTATAATAGTCAGTGCGGTGGGATGCAACTGGGGGTGGAATCGGGGTGGATGTGGTGGAACCATGGAGGACAGGGTCTCTTGCGCTGTGCATGGGGTGGAATCGGGGGGGGGGGGTTGGGGGGGGGGGGTGGTATCAGGGTGCGCTCATGGCCATTTTTACCCCTGTCACAAGACCGCAGTGTTGGGTTAACCTGTGGATGAGCCGCACCTCCCAGAATAGCCCCCCGAGTTCGGGAGCCTTCGGCCATGACCCTGGCCCGCTGGGGAAGGGGCGGGGGGGGGGGGGGGGGGGCAGATGGTGGGTCAGGGATGAGCTGTGGGGGGGGTGGGGGGCTGAGGCATCAGACATTTCTCCCTCCCTCCTGTGCCCATACAAGGGGAAGGAAAATATATAACACAAGCACTCTTCCAACTGCACTCTGTTTTTCTTTTTCCCTCCCTCTCTCTCTCTCTCTCTCTCTCTCTCTCCTCTCTCTCCCTCTCCTCTCTCCCCCCTCTCTACCGCTGTCTAATTTGCTCACTTCTGATTGGCCAGGTCTCAACCAGCTACTTCCTCACTCCCACACCTTCTCTTCCCCCTGGCCCAACCCCCCCCCCCCCCCCGTCCCTCTCCCCCCAGTCCCCCGATTTCCAAGCAGGACCAAAAATACCCCCCAGCAGTGGCCTGGTACATGCCAGGGATCGCTTCCAGCGGGAATAATGAGCCAAAAATACAGCCGGATCCTTCAGACTGCGCTAACCGCTAACTTTGGCTACCATGGGGAGGCGAAGGGCGGGGCTTAAGAACCGGAGGAGAGGGTCCTTACAGCCAATCAGAGGACAAAGAGCCAGCAGAGGTCACTTTTCACAAATAAAACAAACATGGAAAAAATTATTTTTACAGCTATGGGCTCTCTAAAAACAAAGCTCACTGTTGGATAAATAGAAATGGCAAAAAATAATTGAACAGAAAATTAAAATGAACGCAGCAGCAGAACACTTACTTTTTGAACTGAAACCTATGACCTTCAGGTTACAAGACCAACTCCTTACCCATTTTACTGCACTGCCAGCTCGGCCTAGCAAACCACACAACCTGTTCCGCTCGGGTCCCCCGACCCGAGAGCAGCGGACGGAGAGGGCCGCTCTAAACACACTTAGAAAGGGAAGTGGCCGTGGTGATGTATCAGTGCCCAGACTGTCAACAGCTCTGACCCCGCTGAGCTTACACTGAACAGATCCCCGAGACCTGGAGCTGAGAACCTGGCAGACTCCACTCTGCTGTTACTGTTTGATCTGCTTACTGAGCCCTGACAAGAGACACACACACTTACTCACACACACACACACACACACACACACACACTTACTCACACACACACATGCACATACACTCACACACACACAGACACAAACACACACACATGCACACACACACACACACACACACAAGCCCACACACACACACACACATGCACATACACACAGACAAAAACTCACACACGTAGAAATGCATGCAGGTGCAACAGGTTTGAAACAGGACTTACAGAGCACACTTACAGAGTGGCTGTCCTACCTGCACCTGGACACACGTGTCATAAATAACCATCCTGTTCATCCTGAGTATCCCCAGTTATAACAGACACAGTCAAATTACTCAATTACAATAAGTTAATTATGCAATTACAAGAATTCCCCAAACACTAACACATTACATGACATTCCTTGTATTTGGAGTTCGGTTTAAGCATTTCATCACAAAATATATATTTTAAGGTTAGTAGAAAAATGTTCACATTTCTTTTCACACCATCCTCAGTACTAAGTGAGCAGACTGCTTAATTTGACTGAGAAACATACATGTATTCGCACATGCAGCGTTAATGTAAAATCTGTTTTAAAAACAAGAATGAATCAGCCAGGCACGGATGAAATAACCACGTAAGTTGATTTTCTCATTATTTCATATAAAATATTTATTTAATAATTATTTTACTCAGGTCTTTACTGAATATATCTTAGGCCCAAACGCTCTCAGACACCTTCGCCCCAACTCTGCCCCCCGAGTGGAACTGGAGACTTAAGGATCACACCCTGGCCACGGGACGTCCCACACTGACCCCCCCCCCCCCGTTAGGCAGTGTGTGGAAGGAGGGGGCCGGGTCTCTGTGAGGGAGACTGTAGCCGAATTTCCACAGAGCCCCTCTGCTGCTCCCGCCCTGGAGGTGTCACAGTGCTGCTAATAGCCCATTGATTTTGGGGCTTTTTTTGGTCAGTGGGCACTAATAAATCAGCACGTGTCAGTGGTCTGGGGGGGGGGGTATGGGGGGTGGCGTACTCTGTTTACACTGGGAGTGTGTCAACAATTAATCCACACTATGATCTCGAGGCCACACACACACACAGACTCACACACACACACATACCTTCCTGTACATACACACGCACACACAATCTTGAACAGTATTGTAAAACTGCATGGCTGGTGGCCTCCATTGTGGAATTGGGACTGTGAACTTGTGAATATAATCCATGCGCCTGTAGCCCATGGGACTGAGATAAAGGATCCCCAGACGCAGCATGGACTAACTTCTCATTGTCACGACACATTCACACCACAATGTGTTAATTAGAATCACTTGTGAACACAGAAAACACAGCACCTTTTCTGTCATTAAAAAAATCTTCACTGAACGCAGATACACCAGACCTCCCGCTCCTACTAAAACTTGCTCAGCAGTGACGCAACCCAATAGACACAGAGGAGAAGGTTCCAGAATGCCTCTCTAACCCAGCCAACTGCGTACTGAGCGCATGCTTTCAACCCTTACAGGTGTAAGACCGCAAACGTGATTAGAATGTTCTTAACTTTAAATGTATGGTTTACTATAGTCAGCCAGGCCTCGGCTGAATGGATTGCTATGGCGGCATTTTGAGCTGCACAGTGACCAATGAGAAGCTGACGCCCATTAGAGGACAAGGAGAAAAAACCCTAAAGCACACAGGGAGAGGGGAAGCACATGGACTTCTGGGTAATCCTGTTCTCTCAATTATGTTAAACGGGGGCTGGGTTTTCTTCAAAAGAAGCTAAAAGTGGGAATGCTGCAGGTGGTGCTGGGGGGGGGGGGGGGGGGTCAGTCACCTCCCAAGGCATTCTTGCCCCCCCCCCCCAAGAGAGCTCCACACAGTGGCATTAGGACAATCAGCAGAACCACCCAGAAAACGGTGACCAGCTGTGACCGTTCCAAAGAAGCCCGAATAACCGAATAAAACCCTGTCCCATCTGGTCTGGGGGGGGGGGGGGGGGGGCGGGGGGGGTAAGTGAGACATGGGCCGGGCACCGCTATGAAAGATTGCGCCTGTTCCTCACTGCTAACTGAGATGGGGGAGCTGTTTTTAAAGCAGTTAGACAATCTGTTTGGATTGGGGGGGGGGGGGTGTCGGACTGTCACAAAATTTGACGGGCAGACCAGACAGAAGGGAGAGAGAAAGGGGCAGAAGGGGGGGGGGGGCATGATAAAGGTGGTCTTCTTCTCCCGGGGGGGGGTGGGGGGTGGGGGGGGTGAAGAGGCTGGATTCCCAGGTCTTTAGGCACTCGCTGGCTTGATGGTTCCCAGATGCTCCTGCACCCATCCCCCCCCCCCCCCACGCCCCCCCCCTCTGCCTTTGAGAGCGGAGTCTGGCAGGATATTTTGGACATGGGCCTGTGGACCGCTTGTTCTGGACAACGAGCTTCTAACTTCTCGACGGCGGCCAGGAAGGGGAGCGTTTGCTGCTCCTGTGGACGGCCTCTACAGGAGGGCTGGAGGCTGTTCACCGTGAGCGCGAAAGCGGTTTAAATACCTCAGGCTCAGCCGCGGAGCTCGGCTAAGCTCAGCTAACGCGGCTGCAGGTTAAGCGTTTCTCACGATTTCTGGTCATATTGTCACGCCAGAACACGCCAACATGCCTACCACACAGGAGCTAACATCTCTAACACACGTGTGTGTGTGTGTGTGTGTGTGTGTGTGAGAGTGTGTGTAAGGTGTGTGTGTGTGTGAGAGTGTGTGTGTGTGCGTGTGTGAGAGTGTGTGTGTGTGTGTGTGTGAGGTGTGTGTGTGAGTGTGTGTGTGTGTGTGTATGTGTGTGTGTGTGTCAGTGTAAGGTGTGTGTGTGTGTGTGTGTCAGTGTAAGGTATGTGTGAGAGTGTGTGTCTTGTCTCAGACACGTCTGCAGGAGCGGTCTCACGGCGCATGGTTGGAGTCGGTGCTGAAAGGTGGGGGTAGATTTACAGCAGTGCGCAGAACCACACTCGCACCGCACATACGCACCGCACCCCCACGCTATTGCCCCCCCGCCCCCCCCTGCCCCCCTGCCCCTCCCCACCGCCCACCGCCCCCCCCCCCCGCCACTCCACACCCACCGCGCAGGACGCCGCCGTATATTAGCCACTTGCTGACTGCTTGCGGTGGGCGTACATTTGTCAACATATTAGAGCGTGTCAACACTCCGGCTGCAGGCGTCTGCGGAGTCCTGCTGCGGGCCGGCTGACCGGGGCCCAGCAGTAATGCGACGGGGCTGCAGCGCCCACTGGTGCAGTAATGCGACGGGGCTGTAGGGCCCACTGGTGCAGTAATGCGACGGGGCTGCAGGGCCCACTGGTGCAGTAATGCGACGGGGCTGCAGGGCCCACTGGTGCAGTAATGCGACGGGGCTGCAGGGCCCACTGGTGCAGTAATGCGACGGGGCTGCAGGGCCCCTGGTGCAGTAATGCGACGGGCTGCAGGGCCCCTGGGCAGTATGCAGGGGCGCGGCTCACTGGGCAGTAATGCGACGGGGCTGCAGGGCCCACTGGTGCAGTAATGCGACGGGGCTGTAGGGCCCACTGGTGCAGTAATGCGACGGGGCTGCAGGGCCCACTGGTGCAGTAATGCGACGGGGCTGTAGGGCCCACTGGTGCAGTAATGCGATGGGGCTGCAGGGCCCCCTGGTGCAGTAATGCGACGGGGCTGCAGGGCCCCCTGGTGCAGTAATGCGACGGGCTGCAGCGCCCCGGGGCCTATGAATGGGGCGTTAATGTGACCAAATACCTCAGCACTGGGCCCATTATTGGCTAAATAAATGTGACAAAAGAAATTTGCAATATTGTCTGTGCATCAAATTCGCCCACAGCAATGCATAAAAATGGCTGTATCTGGGTAGTGGAGTGTGAATTCTGAAATACTGAGCAGATCACAATAAGATTTACGGTTATTCTTTCATGCTGCTGCCACCTAAACTGATCACCTAATAACGGATTGCATTTATAAACACGTCTTTAAACAAAATCTCAAAGCATTTTATCGGTAATGGGGAGGGGGAGGGACTTCTCAGTCCCTACCAGTGTGGACACCCCACCATTCAGTGGCAGAATGCTCACCACACATCAGCGGAGGGAAAGAGAGCGAGAGAGACAGAGGGAGAGAGTGTGTGAGAGACAGACAAAGAGGGAGAGAGAGAGAGAACAGAGAAAAAGAGGGAGAGAGAGAGAGAAAAACAGAATATAACTGAAAATGAGTGAGGCAAAGGGTAAGGCATTCCTTAGCTGATTCGAGTCACTGCCTTACCCCCCCCTCCCACACATCCCTCCCCCAAAACTCCACCCCGACAGCCTGACCCTTGACCTCCACCATAAAATGTCTAGACCTCTAGCTGTACCGCCCCCTCACAGCCGTCTGGGTCAGTGGCGGGATAGCGGGCGTACGGGAGGAGCAAGAAATCCAGCCTCTTCCGAAACGCGAAACACACACACCTGCTCTCTCAGCTCTGGTCCTCACAACCACATCCAACGCCCCATTACGGGGTGGGGGGGGGCCACGAGGAGGGGGCATCTGCTCAACCCATTAATAAGCAAAAAGCGGGGTGATAAAGCCACCAACGGCTACACTGATATATCGCTATTACTTATTTATCTGTACAGCTGAATTATTTATTGTTTATTCCAAATGATCTTTTTTTTTGGGGGGGGGGGACTGTTACAGAGACAGTTAACCAGGGTGACCCACATTAATGATGAGGACAGTGGCGATAATGATCGTTATCCACGAGACGGGGTTAAACCCCCGCCCCCCCGCCTACGCCCCCCCCCCCACCACGCGGCGGGCGGGGTACCGAAGCCGCACGTGTGACTGCGCGGGAGGGGGGTGGGACTTTAATGATCTCGTTACCGACATCAAAAGGGCGAGCTCTGAGGGCCATGATCCCCCACCACCCCTGCCCGCCCCCCGCCCCCCCGCCCCCCCCTGCCCGCCCGCCCAGATCCCCGCCCACCCCCCGCCCGCCCGCCCGCCCAGCCCCCGCCCAGAACATGCGGGGGCCGCCAAGAGAGGCAGATAAATTACAGCCCCCCCCCCCCAAACCCAACCCCCGACCCTTTGAAGCCCACTCGCCATCGACACTAACAACCGAAGGCCCAGCCGGCCTCCCCGCCACTAAATTAAGCAATTACTGCCCCAGCCGGACTCCCCATGAGGGGGGTCATTACCCCAGACACAGGAGGGGGGGTGAGCTTGCCGAAAAACCCTTCTGCCCTGAACCTGAAACGCAGGATCTGCGTTTCTGCTGTGGTCCTGTTCCAGGCTCTTGCTGTGGTTCTGTTCCTGGTTCTGTTCCAGGTTCTTCTTGTGGTTCTGTTCCTGGTTCTGTTCTAGGTTCTTCCTGTGGTTCTGTTCCTGGTTCTGTTCTAGGTTCTTCCTGTGGTTCTGTTCCAGGTTCATGCTGTGGTTCTGTGTCAGGTTCTTGCTGTGGTTCTGTGTCAGGTTCTTGCTGTGGTTCTTTTCCTGGTTCTGTGTCAGGTCCTTGCTGTGGTTCTGTGTCAGGTTCTGTGGCGAGACCGGCGTGAGCGGCGCTTGGGCCCAGCTGACCCGGTTCCAGAGCGCACACGCAGGGGGTTTTCAGCCGTACCGCGAAGCCCCAAAACTCTGCGTCGGTGCGGTGCTCTCCCCGAGGGGAACCCACAGCAGATCAAACAGTCCGGTACACTTTCACAGCCTTAATGTTTAATCTCATCTCAGCAGGACTTGACCTGCACACACACACACACACGCACGCGCGCACGCACGCACGCACTCACTCACACACACACACACTCACACACACACACACACACCCACACACTCACACACACACACACTTCATTTCGCTCTTCTAGTTTGAAGCCATTTCTTTCCACCGCCGAGAAGAAGAGGTGAAGATACAGAGGCATTAACCTGCTGGTTTCTGATCTCTGCCCCGCACGCAGGCCCGCGTTTATCAGCCACAGCCATCGCCAAACCGCCTTTATTTCAGGAAGAAAAAAAACCTTCTGATTCACCATTTTTTTGACAAGTGCTTTGAGCGGGCTGAACGACCCCATTGCAAGCGAACGGACGATGGGCGCGGGGCAATGCCGGCGCAGCCTCTCTCTGTCGAGACGCCAGCTTTGTATCGGGTTGACCGGGGTGTGCGAGTTCAAGTTGGGGCAGGTGGGGGGCAGGGTGCGATAGACGGCCGAGCATCCCGGGAGGAGAAACAAGCACCCCCCAACACCCCCTCCACACACCAAATGTAACCTGCGGTGACCGGACCAGAGCTGACAGAGGGGTTTCAGTGCACAGTCCCAATCGAGGCGCTGCACCTCTAACCGTCAAATAAAAGGCTCTTAACCCAGGATCTCTTCACTAAGCATCCGGCGGTGTAACTGGACAGCGGGTGGAATAAAACAGCCGCGTAACTCGCTCTGGAGGAGCGGCCCTGCCGGGCGAAGGCAGCCGAACAGCAGCTGAATCACAGGTGTCCAGGGTCTTGGGATGAACCCTGCAAGGACACGGCGGCCCATTGGACCTCTGGGTAAGGATGGCGGAGGTCAGGCCCTCTCCTGGCTCACTGACCGCGCGGCAGGTCAGGAGGGGAACAGCCCGCTGGGCCCCTTTTTAAGGTCGAGTAGCCCCGGCTCCTGTGATCACCGCCTGTCACCTGTAGACAGGTAGAGTGGCGCTGATGCTAAGCAGCCCTTGTAGTTACTGTCCCTGTCTCTGGAGTGGTGAGTCATCGGTTCCGCCCGGGCCCGGTCCAAACCCCCCCACAGTCCTCACGGTGTGGCGCGTTCGGCTAAATCGCCCCCCCTGCCCCCCCCGAAGGACCTCCTGTTAACAGCGCGGTCAGAGTGTATCCCGTGGCCTTGTGGGAAGGCACTACGTCAGGGGAAACGCTCCTGTGGCTGGCGGGCGGGAGCGAGAGGTCGTATAAAACCGCTGTGTGTAAAAAAAACCCTCTTTTTTTACGGCACTGTAAAGATTTACGGTGAGCGTAAATAAAGACGGCCAAACGGGCGCTTTTAAAAAACGGGGAAAAAAAGGAGAGAAATCGATACGCCATTAAAACCCGCCTCCAAGATGGCCGCCGCAGGCCGCCTCACACAGGCCGACCGACACCATCGCGGTTTGCGGGGACACCGGGGTTAGGGCACCAAAATCTGAACACGGGACGGGACTGCAAGCTTCCCAGTTGTGGTTGTTTATCAAATTAGGCCCTAGGCAATCATATATCAGCATCCTGAATTTGGTTGGCTATTCACAAGAAGGGCTTTTTTTTTTCAGTTGCCTGTTTTTCGGTGTGTGTGATCATTAACTTAATCTGAAGTTAATTTACTGTAAGTTAAATTAATTATCTCTTAACTTTTGCTGAAGTACAGGACCTCCTGGCCAATACCGAACTGTCGGCATCCCAAAGTGGAACAGGTGAGGTCCACCACTCATACCCAATACTGCACCAGCATAAGTCAGTGACCAGATTTCTTGATACCACCCAAATGGCACCTCATGATCACAGGATACGGGCTATCATCATGCCCAAGATTTTGGGTTTTGAGGTTCAGGCCTTCCGAGTTTTGGTTCCCATGATGCTACAGGAATAAGAAACCATCGTGGTCTTTAGATCAAAACTCACACGTGACCTTTCAGCCTCTTTAACAACGAGAAGCGCATTTATAAGAGGAAAACAACGGCACCAATTAATCTAATGCCAATGTGTCAGCCGAGTCGGATGCCATGTTGTTTTTTGTCTTTTTTTTTTTTTTTGGAGAGAGTGGTTGGTGGGGGCGGAGACACGCCCGAGCGCTGAATTACATTTCCGAAGAGAAAGAGAGAGGGAGAAAAAAAAAAGAGAAAAAAGGGGGGGAAGACAAAAAGAAGAGAATACAGGAGCTGCTGACAAACCGAAGAGAATGCAGGAGCTGCTGACTGCAGCGGTTTGTGTATCAGAAAGGATGGGAGCCGGTGGACCAGCGTCTCCTACAGAACCGTAACGCTTTGTATTGACAGCAATGGCCGCCGTGGTCAAAAACAAGCTGGCAGTTTTTTGTCGACCGTTCACATAAAATGAAAACTTACTTTTTAAAACTCTTGCACTTCATTTTTATGTGGGGGGAAAAAGAAGTTCATAACTTCTCTTTGGACTAAAAAAAAACCCAGAGAGTGTGTACTGTGGATATTAACTGGTGCATACTCACACACACATGCATGTATGCACACACACATATACACACACACACACACACACTTGCACACACGCATACACACACGCACGCTTGCACACATGCATACACACATATGCACAAACATGCACACACACACACACACACACAGAAATGCAGTAAATAGTACAAGCCATTGAAGTTCATTTCTACAAGTCTGGCTCTGCTACCTTCATAGTCAGCATGCTTGAAATAATCAATGGAGAGAGAAAGAAAGGGGGAGAGAGAGACAGAGAAAGAGAGGGAGGGAGGGAGGGGGAGAGAGAGAGAGCTGGTGAATTGAGCAGAGATCCAAAAAATCAATCAGGAACTTAATTGCCCCAGGGAGAGAGAGAGAGAGAGAGAGAGAGAGAATTCCATCGCTTTCCGAAACCCTTCCCCGAATTAACCCTTCCACGCCCCACGCTATTCCCCCTCCTCCGTCCGGTTTGATCCTCCTCTCAGAGAAGCCTTCCCGCTGAAGCGCTGATTATTCAGCGATCAGGGCCCACCGGATCGAGCGCACGCCTCGCTCACTGAGGGAGCGCCTGTGTGTGTGTATGTGTGTGTGTGTGCGTGTGTGTGTGTGTGTGTGCGTGTGCATGTGCATGTGTGTGTGTGTGTGTGTGTGTGTGTGTGTGTGTGTGTGTGTGTGTGTGTGCGCGCGTGCCTGTATGGAGGGAAAGAGCATCCCCACTTGGCCTGGTCAAAGCAAATTTTTAGAGGCCGGGATTGGTCTCCGTGGAGCGGCCGGGGTCAGAGGTTGCTGGGAAGGGAGGGCTGGTCGGAGCGACAGAACGAGAATGAAAGGGGGAGGAAATGGAGGATCCAGGGCCGGGCGTTCCACGGAGCTCATCGGGGTCAATGGCCCCGGCTCCAGATCGACAATATCGACCCGGCAGCTATCCGCTAATAAAATGACAGACAGCCAGAGGCCACGGAATCGAAACTATGGATCCTCCCTGAGACAAATAAATAGATAAGCAAATAAATAAATAAATACAAATAAATAAATAAGCAACTGTGTAAAGAAGAAGAGGAAGAGATTACACAAATACTACAGGCACAGAAATGAGGCCCGCAGGATCAGAGGAAAGGAACTCATTTGAAGCGGAGCGAATAAGTGACAGGGAAAGGGAGTAACACACAAACCGAGAAACTTCCTGTTTTTGTTTGTTTCCTTACAAACTGAAATCCTCATTTGTATTAATGTGAAAAGTCCCTTGTGTGTGTGTGGGTGTATATGCATACCCATGGGGACATCGCTGAGCTGTGAGTGTGCGTGTTTGTGAGCATGTGTGTGCATGTCAGTGTGTGTGTGCACGTGTGTACGTGTGTGTGTGTGTGTGTGTGTGAGAGAGTGTGCGTGTGTGGCAAATCGATGGGGTGGAACCATTTGATTCCATGAGAAGTGCATGGCTGAAACTTAGCAACGGGCGTCATGGGGACTCGCCCCCCCTCCACCCCCCCCACCCCCCCGGAGATCCTGACCGCTCAGACACATTCATTACCAGGAGAGGATCTGGGGCCAGATTAAAAATTCATGCTGTTTACTACAACAAAGGGCCTGTGCTGGGGGAGGAGAGGCCCTGGGACAATGGCTCTGTGTCAGGACCGGGGGGGGCGGGGGGGAGAGGGGGGGGGGTTCGGCTGTAACTGCGCAAGAGCCCTGTGCTTAAAGCCGCCCCCACGTTCACGAGGGGTCGCGCAGCGTCCATAACGCAGGTTACACAAACTGAGTCTGCCCCCGCAGCTGCTTCAGCACCACCAACAGAATGGTGCTGTCAGTGCTGCACAGTTCCAGTGTGTTCATCTGCACTTAGTGTGTGTGTGTGTGTCTGTGCGGCGTGTGCGTGAGTGTGTGGGTGAGTGTGCGTGTGCGGGGTGGTGCGTGTGTGGGTATTGTGCAGTGGTGTGTGTGTGTGTGTGTGTGTGTTGGAGACACTGTGGATCTGTGTTAAATTGTCCGTTCACAGAGCTCAGCATGGCTTTTACAGGCCTATATCTCCATTGGGCCCGGCTTTGCCGACGAACCACAGGGCTTCTGCAGGACTGAGGAGACATATTCCCAACCGCACGTTGGGTCTACCAGCCCACCCCTCTCCGGCACTTTTACCCGCTCCGCACCCGGTCAGGAGTAACGCTCATCAGAGTCTGCGGTTCTTTGCCTGTTTCCGTGTAACACAGTTTAATGCTCATTAGCATAATTTAGCTCTTCTGAGCAGAATAAATCAGTTTAATGTTCTATAGGGTGGTTGACAAGTCGTCAATTGAGTGTGCAGTTCATGAGCTCTCTTGGGACTTTAGTCTCTCCAGAAACCAGAGTAGCACATAGACCTGCACCAAGTCTACTGGGCATGTCCACAAATCTTCAGCGGCAAGTTTCAACATAGTAGAATATCTGGTTCCTGAGATTAAGGCCAGAGACTCAAGTCTCTACAGGCAAGGCATACATCTCATTACAACTTTGGGGGGGGGAACAACAACACACACGCACAGGACAGGCCTACGGTGTGTCTGATTGGCTGTTCCAACTAGGGAAGAGAAAAATTGGGGGGGGGGGGGGCGAAATAGGGGTCCACCTTGATAAATTCCCTGGGATTAAAATCGCAGTGACACACCGTCATATTCATCAGGCTTTGTCTTGGCTGCAGTCGGCAGCAGAAGCTGAAGAGAAATCAGTCAAGCAGGCAAGAGAGACGTCATGTGCAGGTGCTACCGGCGCTGACCCCCCCCCACATCCCCCCCCCCCATTCCACAGGCTGGGCTCATTGACGGACACATCTGTGCAGCTGATTGGTCGGTGCAGGAGGCCCCCGTTTATGAGGTGTGTTCAGTGTTAATTAGTGAACTCTGCTCAGTTCATCAATACTGGTTCCCGTGGCGATGCCTGATTGCTGGGTCTCCATGGGTGGGTGAGGAGGTGCAGGGAAGGGGGTTTACCCACTGTAAATTAAAGCATCTACCACTCATCTGCTTACACACACACACGCACACACACACTGTACACTACACACACACACACACACTCACACGACACACGACACTACACACACACACACACACACACACACTGTACACTACACACACACACACTCACACTCACACACTGTACACTACACACACACACACACACACACACGCACACTCACTGATACACACACACACACACGCACACGCACACACACTATGCACTACACACACGCACACACACACACTATACACTACACACGCACACACACAAACGCAGACGCGCATGCACACACACACACACACACTCCTAAAGATTAACAGAACAGGTGCCAGGCTCAGCCATGGCATATGCAGCTAAAAGGGGACATGTTCAGTGTTTGAGAAATGCCAAACATCCATTGCAGAGAGACGGGAGGGGGGCAGGGTGTGCTGGGGGAGGGGGGGGGGGCAGACCAGTAATCACAGAAGCTCAGCCTCTTAAGGGCACATTTCATTTCACTTTCAATCCAGGCTGAAATTTTGAAATTGTACAGAAGGGGTCTTTCTGACAACTGCCCAGAAAAGGATGGCCAGCTCTTCGCTCTTAAAAGGGTCCATCCAGAGACTGCCACAGCAGCCGAAAGAGAGAAAAGCACTGTGGGTGAAAATGACAGGGTACGCAGGTCACCTGCGCGGCAGGTACCGGGGTGGGACGGTGCTCTGCACTCTGCGCAGGGTGCCTTTTCACCCAGACTGCACGGATAACTCGAAAAACCAGCTACCTGCAGTTATTTAGGCATCAACAGCAGGTGTGTGTTGCACTCTGTCACCGGGAGACCAAACTGCCATGACAACAGGGCTAGTTTACAAGCTCAGGACCGCGGATACGGTCGCCCGCCTTCCTGGAGACTAACGGCAGCGCGATTTCACTTCATGAGAAACCGCGACACGAATGTCACTCATCTCCAGGTAACCCGAACACTCCGACACACGTCAAACAACATTACATTACATTACATTACGTTACGTTACGTTACATTACATTACATTATAGGCATTTAGCAGACGCTCTTATCCACAACTTTTACATAGCATTTTACATTGTATCCATTTACACAGCTGGATATATACTGAAGCAATTTCGGTTAAGTACCTTGCTCAAGGGTACAACGGCAGTGTCCTTACCCGGGAATCGAACCTGCGACCTTTCGGTTACAAGCCCAGTTCCTTACCCACTGTGCTACACTCCAACACAACACAACACAACAATAGCCAGCCCAAGGTCCCACCGACACAGGGTGTGTGAGAGAGCAAAGACCTTTCACACCCTGGAGTGAGCCGGCACGCCATACGATGGCCCCTTAGCGCTGAGGCAGCCTTTCCATAGGTTAGCTCTGCCCCCGCCCCCCCCCCCCCCCCGCCCCGCCCCCCGCACCACCCATTCAGATAATCCTCAGCTCAGCACCGGTGTTCTTCTCCCCTTCCATCTCCATTACGCAGCCAATTTCCTCACCACACACCTTTCCGTTTCGCCGGGCAGGCCCCAGGGGATCCTGGGAGCGGAGATGAGTCACCCGTGACTGGGGCGAAGCACACCTGCGAGTGGGCGGGGCCTGCTGCCTGAGTCAGGTGGATGATTCATAACCACAGGCCTGACTTTGCTCCTTTTTTTTCTCCCTTCACACTGTTCTCTTTATCTTTACACTTTCCGACACTGTACAGGATCTGGAAACATGTGCTCTTAGCCAAAACGCAAATAATCAGAGAAACCCTGTGGAATCCTGATAAGGATCAGCACAGTGTTTTCACTTGTTACTCTGCTCAGTGGTTTTGTTTGATAAACATCACCTGTCAAAGCTGGATGAACTGGCTCACCGTGTGTTATATGAGCAGTACGCTGTAGGCCCTGGAGAGACACAGCGTCTGCTGGGGTCCCCGGCCCTGGTCCTGGAGAGCCACAGGGTCTGCTGGGGTCCCCGGCCCTGGTCCTGGAGAGCCGCAGGGTCTGCTGGGGTCCCAGGCCCTGGTCCCGGAGAGCCACAGGGTCTGCTGGGGTCCCCGGCCCTGGTCCCGGAGAGCCACAGGGTCTGCTGGGGTTCCCAGCCCTGGTCCCGGAGAGCCACAGGGTCTGCTGGGGTCCCCAGCCCTGGTCCCGGAGAGCCACAGGGTCTGCTGGGGTCCCCAGCCCTGGTCCTGGTCCCGGAGAGCCACAGGGTCTGCTGGAGTCCCCAGCCCTGGTCCCGGAGAGCCACAGGGTCTGCTGGGGTCCCCGGCCCTGGTCCTGGTCCTGGAGAGGCACAGGGTCTGCTGGGGTCCCCAGCCCTGGTCCCGGAGAGCCACAGGGTCTGCTGGGGTCCCCGGCCCTGGTCCTGGTCCTGGAGAGGCACAGGGTCTGCTGGGGTCCCCAGCCCTGGTGTGGAGAGACGTAGGGTCTGCTGGGGTCCCCTGCCCTGGTCCCGGAGAGCCGCAGGGTCTGCTGGGGTCCCCAGGCTCGGCTGTGGCTTTTGGAGGTGCGCGGCGGTGTCCCCCGGAGGCGTAAGGAGGCCGGCGGGGACGTGTGTTCCCAGGTTGGCACCGGTGCGATCCACCACGGCTCCCGGGCGGAACGTCCAGCTCACCGCCAACATTCCCGGCGGCGAAAGAAACCTCCGGAAAACAAGTTTTCCGAAAACCACCAATGCAGCTGAACAAAGCGATTATACCTGCTCTCACGCTCGATTACAGAGAGAATAATAGCAACTGGATGCCATCGCAGTACTCGCTGTGAAAGTACACAGTTATTAAGATGTCAGAAATGAAATGGGGGGGGGGGGGGGAGCGAAATGAACAAATGGGGGGGTGGGGGGGAATGAACAAATGAACAAATATGAAAGGCAACACCCTTTAAACCATTAGTGCATTAGTACATTAAATACAAGTTAATATATTGGGCATTCTGGTCATTTCTTTTGGTGCCACTGCAGTTACGTGCCACTCTGTCCTGATTGGCAGATTCTGAAGGAGGGGGCCAGTCACTGCAGAATGAGAGCTCTAACTCAGGCCCGAACGCAGGACGCGTCACTCAGATGACAAACACACACATCAGAGAGGGATAAAGATCAGGAGGGGAGCGGGTTAGGTGACACATCACGCGGAGCCAAGACACAAACAGGGGAAAAACAGAGAAGAAACGTCCCAGTCACTGTGCATTTACCAAACTCAACAGCTCAACAGTTAATAAAAATAAAACACAAATTAAATCAAAAAGACACGTAAACGAACGGGCAGGTGGGCGAGCGGTGTGTGTGCGCGTGTGCGTGTGTGTGTGCGCGTGTGCGTGTGTGTGTGTGTGTGTGTGTGCGTGTGTGTGTGCGTGTGTGTGTGCGTGTGTGTGTGTGTGTGCGCGTGTGTGTTTGAGTCGCGTTTCCCCCACGCATTCGCTCCAGACATCTCACATGATTTACAGACAGGAAGAGCAGGAGAGACTCAGCTTTCCAGGAGCTGTATATCAAACAGACCCCTGCCACACACACACACACACACACACACACACAGGCACATGCACACACACACACACACACACACACAGCACATGCACACACACAAACACACACACATGCGAACACACACAGGCACATGCACACACACACACACACACACACATGCGAACACACACACACACACACACACACAGGCACATGCACACACACACACACAGGCACATGCACACACACACAGGCACACGCACACGCACACACACGCACACGCACACATATGTGAACACACACACACACACGCATGCACACACACTCACATGCACACACACACACACACACACACTCACATGCGCACACACATGCACACGCACATGCACACACACAGACACACACACACACACACACACACACACAGGCACACGCACACACATATGCGAACACACACACACGCGCATGCACACACATACGGACACACACACTAACGAGCACACACACACACACACCTCCCTCTCTGTTGTCACAGTGATTTGTGTTACTGACACAGCGGCTCAGTGTCCAGTATGAAGACATCACAGGCAAAACGCATATTAGGCCAGCAAATTCCACCTTGGAGTGTTGGGAGGGATATACTTACCCCTAACCCTCATAAACTGTTCACATTTACAAAAACAATCTCAGCTCTACTTACTACTGATGCAAAGGCATACACACACCACAGAGTCTGTGTAAATTACCCCCCCCCAACACACTAATTAGAGGAGGAGGAGGGGGAGGAAGAGGGGGTCTGGGCGTACATGATTCCGCCCATAATACTCAATTGTGCATGAAAATGATCGCCATAATTTTTACACTCACACACTCACACACACATACGGACACACACACACACACACACACACACACACTCTTCAGGTGTAGTGGGTGATAGATCCACTTCTGCTAAAGCAACAGCAGTGTAACATCCACTCCACTGCCAGCCCTTCACTGGTGATGGAAACAACCCAATCCAGGCTAAGAGCTCTTATGTTTGCAGTGGTGCGTATGGGTGTATAACTGTGTGTGTGAGTGTCTGTGGATATATGCTGGCGTGTGTGTGTGTGTGTGTGTGTGCGCACGCATGTAAGAATGGGGAAAAAAGACATTTAAAAAAGATTTTAAAAATTATTATGATAACCTCATTCTTGGAGGCCACATTCTGCGGATTGTTTTGCTACTGACCGCCACCCTTTGGCATGTTAAGCACCCCTGTATGATTGACAGGTGGGCGGGACCATTATGTGATCTTCAAGGTTTAACAAGTGCATGACGGAGGCCTGCAGTGATCTCCTGTCACTCAAGTGCAGAGCTCCTCCCCCATTTTCAGCTGCCTAGTTTCCTAGTTACCCACAGGAGTGAAAGGACGGTGTTGAATTTGATTTTTAACACTGGGGGGGGGGGGGGTCAGGGGAGGAGGGGGAAGTGAGTGGAGTGAAGTGAAGTGCTGCCCATCCAGCTCTCGCTGGATGGGCAGCCATGGGGGGGGCGTGGTCCAACAGATATTTACGAATATTACAAACCGAATGATACAGCCTCATTAATTAATTTTTATCTATATGTTGTACTGGTATTATAAAAGCAGTACAGCACTCGAGGTGGTGCTATATATCGTGAATGCAGTCGCGGTTACAGGGGGGTTGCCGGCTCTACACTTCGTGCTGTGCCTCGCCACACCCCAGCAGCCGTGGCTGTATTCAGGATACAGCACGGCCTCTCCAGCGCCGTGTTGCTTAAGCGCGAGTCTCACACTGAAACGGCACTTTCACACGACATCACACGTCATCATCCCGCTGTTTCACGCACGCTAGCCTGGCTAAGCTTATTCATCAGCTCTTTGTTGATGTCTGCTCAAGCGAAAAATAGTGGTTGTGGTCCAAGCCGTGAACACCTGGCTCACGTTCTTAGGACGCCTGAGGTGAGAACAGCCAGTTCCTTCTGACCGATCACAGTGTGCAATTAAAAGTACGACTGGGAGGGAGGAGGGGGGGGTGGGGGGGTGCGGGTCTGCAATTCAAGCTTAACTGAGCATTAAGCTGAATTAACCCAATCAGAGTGCAGGAAACTAATCTCAGTTCTCTTGTGGTGCTGAGGTCGTCTCTGTGCTAGAGGTGCTTGTGCAGCAGGGCAGTTTCACGTCATACAGACAGAGATAAAAAGACAGGTGGAGAGACAGACAGACAGACAGAGACAGACAGACAGAGAGAAACAGAGACAGACAGACACGATCGTTCTGAGCTCATCCATAACTTTGTTCGGCTCCACGTCAGCAACGTTATTTTGGGGGGGGAAGGCACCTCCATTTTCTCTGTTTGGCACAGCCAGTGTGGGGACGTGACTCAGCAGGACCAGACTGAGGCCTGCAGCCCATTACGCAAGTGTCCCTCTCATAGTAAAAACTACAGCGCTAATATAGGAAATATCCACTTCTAGAAATGTGATAGAAATCTGAGATATTCTTCAGCGGAGAGAGAGGCCTTCGGTTCCCCGATATCTCTGACCGTTAATTTCAATCTTCATGGGAGCCCCGGGTTTCCAGAAGCTCTCTGAATGTCTTAATCTCTCCCGAGTTTATCCTAAATCGCACCAACATGTACTCTCTGTATGTTAAAGCAGAACTCCGGTCACAAAATAAAACACGATATCCATCGAGTGTTCACGTACAAGATCAGGCATTCGGAATAGTGTGCACAGATCCCCGCCACTTCACGCTCAGCAAAAACCATCATCAGATTTTTTTTTTTTTTTTTTTTAATCTAAAAAAGAAATTCAAGAATTTCAAATTACACCCATTAAGTGGAGTCCTGATATTTCCGAAAACAGCCTGTGACCGCTTTGCCACCCGCAGCCCCCATTAGGAACTGAAGAACAAAAAAAGTTTTCATTCCATTAGATGAAACTTCGTGAAGTTGAGGGCATTAAAAGCCTTTACAGCAGTGTTATATTTGCTCTCTTTGCCGAGAATAATGACCACTTTTTTTTTTGCTAGTGGCGACACAGAGTTCACAGGGATTCCAAATCATGTTCTGTAGGCACACGTCTTGTGAATGTGGGTGTATATCATGATACCAATTTAATACTTAGAAATTAAGGGAAGCAGGGTGTTCAAAATTAAACTTCACTTTAAAATTTAAAGTAGGTAATTTGGCTTTTGTCTAGAGGGGATTCTTGACATTCTGATAATGTCTGATAGCGCAGGGTGACTTGTCCTGAAAGAGCAATCCGACTTCTCACCCTGAGAAGATCCATCCATTATCCAGTCATCCATTATCTGTACCCGCTTATTCTGGGCAGGGTCGCGGGGGGTGCTGGAGCCTATCCCAGCATGCATTGGGCAAGAGGCGGGATTACACTGAGAAACGCCTTTGAGAACCACGTGAGGAAAACCCAGCCGCTGCAGACAGGTTTATATAAACCTCTCAGTCTAATGAGAAAATGTCACTGGCTGTAAATAAGTCAGTATTGCATCACAACAGGAGGAGGAGGAAGAGGAGGGTCTAGGCTGACATGACACCACATGTACAGTGATGCTCATTTGTGCAGAAACACGACTTGTCATCACACAGCTTATCAAATCATCATTTCTGAAGGGAGCCCCTCTCTTTCTCTCTCTCTCGCCATCTCACACACACACACACACACCCACCCACACACACGTGAGAGGCATTTCCCAGTCCTTGTTTGTCCTTCGATGGTGGCCTATGTGGGGACTCTATGGGGGGGTGGGGTAGAGAGTAAGAGTGGAGAGACCCTTCTGAAGAGAGACCCTCTTGTGCCAGTCCACTCCTGAACCCCCCCACCCCCCCTCACCCCCCCTCATCCACCCCAGCCTCTCCCCTCTGCCCTGCAGAAGATGCTGCTGTCAGGCTCCTGATGGATATTGGAGAGAATTGTTCACGTACTTCACGGCAGTCTCTGTTATTCTACTGCAGTAATGGGTCGTGTTGCTCACCTGGGGGGGGGGGGGGTGAGAGCCAAAGGAAAGAGGAAGAGAGAGAGAGAGAGAGAGAGAGAGAGAGAGAGAGAGAGAGAGAGAGAGAGAGAGAGAGAGAGAGAAAGAGAGAGAGAGAGAGAGAGAGAGATGTAAGATTCCAGAACAAAGCAAAGTCCAGGATTCTGGAACTCCAGATCGAAGCAAAGTCATTCCATTCCATCTTCCACCCATTCCTCTCTCTCCCCCTCCATCGTCCCGGGGTCAACAAGCTCGCTCACTCACTCTCGCCTGGGAACGGCAGAACCGATGTGGGACGGACAGACGGACGCGAAGCGACAGGCGAAGACGAGACATCGGCCGGCCGCGTACTTCCACTCTGACGCAAAACGCGCAGGCGTGTGTGTGTGTGTGTGTGCACGCGTGTACGTGCGTCGGCGCTGAAGTCTGCCTGTACCGTTTACTGAGAGTTTACGGGAGGACGGGCGAAGCCAAATTTGGAGCGGATTCCAGCCTTTGGGGATTTACTCAGCGGCGTCGGAGACGAACCGAGAAGTTTTCATTGCGCTAAAAAAGAGAGAGAGAGAGAGAGAGAGAGAGAGAGAGAGAGAGAGAGAGAGAGAGAGAGAGAGAGAGAGAGAGGTCTCCATGAACACAGCGAGGAGTGAATTACATCAGATTAAAATATTATATTTAATGCTTTTTTCTGCGCTTGGCGTATTCAGGCGTTGGACGGAGAGAACAGAAAACCAAACTCAACGGAAAATCTGATGGTTGAAAGAACAAAACAATGGGCAACACGATCCCAGAGAGCGGCCCCATCTCACACGGCCAGGGGACAGAGCGGCAGAGCAGAGCGGCCTGATCTCACACAGCCAGGGAACAGAACCGCAGAGTAGAGCGGCCCGATCTCACACAGCCAGGGAACAGAACCGCAGAGTAGAGCGGCCCCATCTCACACAGCCAGGGGACAGAGGGGCTGAAACGCAGAGTAGAGCGGCTCCATCTCACACAGCCAGGGCACAGAGGGGCGAGTAGAGCGGCCCGATCGCACACAGCCAGGGAAAGAGGCTGCACAGAGTTGGAGCAGGCGACGATCGAGCACATGCAGAAGAGGGGTGAACGGTGAGGGGGTGGATCTACAGGGGAGGGCGAAAGCGCCCACCACACACAACACTACACAGAGTTATCGGACCTAGATCTAAATACACCAGTAAACTTCCTGCATGTTACTGACAAGGCTTAAAAAGGGCCATCTATTATGACATCCATTGTGATCATTCAAAAATAAATTCCCCTTGCTGTGATTGTACAGTGCATTTGTGTCATATACTTTTATTACATATGAACTTTGAAAATTCCCAGGGACCCCCAGGACTGCTTTCAAAATTTACCAGCATCTAAAGAGTTAAATATCAAAAATAAATATGAATTTAATCCAGGCGAGACACAAACGCACTCTAGTGTGGCTGGATGTTCCTGGCACACAGGGCTTCGGGAAGAGAGGTTGCCAGCACCAGTCCAAAAGGACAGAGACACAGCATGCCCCTCGAAAGCTAATTCAACAAACCAGCATGAATGTAGTTTAAGGGTCATTTATTCCCAAACTAATATACAGTAACTATGCAGATGTGGTGAGCGTGTTCGAGAGCCAAGGACTCCATACGGAGGGGTCACATTTTCAGAGGAAAATATTTAACAGGGCGGGCATTTCTGCCTCGAATCACGGAGGAGAAAAAGCAAACGCTACAGTCAACACAACTCCCTGCAGCATATCTAATGCCAGAGCGCAGCTTTCGTCAACAGGATTAAAGTACAAAACCTCTGCATTTCAAGGTCACATGCTATTAAAATGAATGTACAGGTCCCACCCCCTCCGTTAAAATGTACTTACATTTAATCCCTCCCCCCCTCCCCACCGCCACCTACACACACACACACACACACACACACACAAATGCTGGTCTACAGTATGGAGGAGGTGTTTGTCTTAACCTGAGCATTACTGGGGGGGAAAGTGTGAGTGTTTCTGTAAGGAGTGGAAAGTGAAGTTTAGTGGGAAGATTTCAGTCCTGGGTAAAAAGGGAAGCTGTAGGTGCGTTCACACCGGAGGCCATTTTATCTCCGTGCTGCAGATCCATCCCTGACACAACAGCGCCAAAATGCAAGATTTTCAATATGCAGCAGCAGGTGCTTGCATTGCTGTCGCTATAACTGACTTTAATTCAAAATTCATAATCAAAACTTCAACATTTTAGTCACAAACATGGACGCATGCACTGACACGGACACACACACACACACACACTGAAACACTCACACACTTCTACTTTTGGAAAATTCCACGAGCCTCAGAGGGAGGGAAAGTTGGCGGGTCTAAATCCTTCCAGCATTTCCAAACTTCCATCGCTTATAAAACGCTCTTTTCAGCCATGTTTCCATCTGAAAACCCGTCCAGCGCTTTGTTTATGAAGCGGATTATGCCTGTTGTAGCAACCCAGAAGTGTCCCCCCCCATCCCCCTGCCCCCCCCCCCTCCCCCTCAATACTTGGAAAGCTTTACTCAAATAAACATGCGTGGACGGCTCTGCGGCAATGTGTAACAGATTAAGCCCTGGCAGCCGCCGGACCCAAACAGCGGGATTTGCGCGTACGGTAGTGCTGAGAGACCCACACTGTCTCACCACGAAGCTCCCCGCCACTCACACACACACGCGTGTGCGACCCGACCGTCCGCAGGAGAGAGGGAGAGGGAGAGAGAGAGAGAGAGAGCTCACCTGGGCTGTCTGCAGAGGAGAGAGAGAGAGAGAGCTCACCTGGGGCCTGCAGGAGAGAGAGAGAGAGAGAGCTCACCTGGGCTGTCTGCAGAGGAGAGAGAGAGAGAGAGCTCACCTGGGCACTGCAGGTGAGGGAACTCACCTGTGTGACCTGAGAGAGCTGCCCGAGTGTTCCCCAGTGCTGGGGTCCGGGGGTCCCCCCACCCAACCCAAACATGCTTTACGGGGAATCACAGCGGGGGACTGGGGTGCAGCGGTTAGGGAAACGGACTCGTGCAGATTTGCATCCCAGACGGTCCGTTCCAGTCATACCCCTGAGCTGCAATAACAGGAGGTGTTATACTTGGCTGATATTTCTTAAGAAAAATATTGAGCTCTATTAATGCACATAGTTATTACCACAGTTCCCCTTCATGAGTGAGTGTTCTAACAAGTAAATAATGTACTTGGCACTTTCCACAAAAAACTCAAAATTATCATTTTTTGATGAAATTTTTATTCTGGAATAATGAGGGGTTAAATGAGGTAGAAGCTTGTGATTGGCTGTCTGGACCACAGACCCCCCCGCTACGACCCCTGACCTCTGGGGGCACTCAAACGCCAGAGAACGTGATCGCACAACGAGGTCTGTTAAACAGTTTTACGGCTACCCAAACCCCATTCGGGCCACAGGAAACAGAGGAGCGGTGACTTCCTGCTTCCCCGAGCGGTACCATACGGAGAAATAAAGGCGTGTTCTGGGGCTTTGGAGGACCCCGGCCGTGTTCGTCATGGGAGCCAATCGGCTTCATTCGGCTGAGAGCGCGGCATCGGGCCACCTGCAGCCGTGTGTGCGCCTCACGAGCTCAGCCTCTAAAATCGGCCCCGATCCAGCGTTTCACGGGAACCGGACCGCAGCTTAGCGGCGTTAGCACGTCCGCGAGACGCCGCTCGCTTCTCCGCCCGCTACAACCGCCGAACGCGGCGCACTGCCGAACCGTCGGACGCCGTGCCGGGCCACGCTCGGCCCTCTGGGTAACCAGCCACAGCAAAGGACCATCATCCCGCCCCTTCCTCTTCCTCGTTACGGTCCTCAGCACACCTTTCCCGCTCGTACAGGCTCTGCTTCAGGGGCCCGTTAACCCCATTATAAAAACACGCAGTAAAACTAATCACTGACCACCAGCGGAGCACTATAAACAGGCTTTCAGGCCTGCTTATGAACAGATTGCGAGCTTGTAAACAGGTTGCGGGGTAGGTGGTAAACAGGTCGTTTATGTTCCATAAATGAAGAACGAGGCAGTAGCAAAAAACACAGTGCGCTGGTTAATACCTCACATTAGTGAAAAACTATTTCAACTCAAAGTATCTGAGCAAAGTACAGAAACGTGGTGTTTCCTGTAAATACTGCACATCCTCTCTTATGATTAGGATTGCCGGTATGCCAGCAGCGGGCTGTTTAGTTGTATTAACTGAAATCTTTTTATTACTTTGAATCCATAAATTATAGCTCTGCGGGGGGACTTGGCCACTAGGAGATCACTGTAGGGATTCTCTCCTCCAATTACAGGACTTCGCAGCGAACGCAAGCAGCCGCAAAGCCCTCAGAAACTCGCTAGCTCCTGCGTCCCCCCCCCCCCCTCACCCCCCTCCCCGACACTTGTCAGTCTGAGGAGGATAAGAATAAAGGATCGCATAAATAACTGCAATCAGACCTGGATTGGCTCGGCATTAAATGAGACAAGCGCTCTCCGCTTCAGGAAAAAAAAAAAAACGCAATCATTGAACACTAAAGAAAATGGCTGCCAATTAAGTATCCGTCTATGGTAAGTTTAATCCCTCCGACATAAGGAGGTCTTGACAAGGTTTGGCACACAGCATTTTACTACAAATGGTGCATAGAATATAGACGCAATGGATGATGGGATCGAATCAGTTTTTTTTTAAAGACGATCATATTATCACTTCAATAAAAAAAAGAAATACTCTAAAAAATTGCAGTGTGGTTACATGAAGAGTTAATGGGATTGTTGAGAAGGTTTCACTTCTGCGACCTTTGACCTTCAACACTTTACATTTATTATTCTTTGGGGGGGGGGGGGGATATATAATTTTGCACCTGTACTATTGGCTATCCTGAGTGTACTGTCTGGCTACTGGCTGTTTCTTTGCACCTGTTGTCTGTTGTCATGGCAACAGGGCCTTTCTTTCTTGGGGGCCCAAAAGGAGTCTTGGTCTGGAATGTTCTCCCCCCCACCCAACTTCTGTAACTGTTCCAACCCCCCTCCCCCATTTACCCCTCTAACCTCCCCTCCCCCAACCACTCCAATAGCTCAAACCCTCCCTTCCTCCCTTTACCCCTCTAACCCCCCCACCCCCCAGCCCAAACCATTCAAACAGCTCCAACCTCCCCATTCTCCCTTTTACCCCTCTAACCCCCGCCCCCCACATCCCCCTGCCACCCACTCTCCAGAAAAGTGAATTGTACGAGAATCATTACATATTACATTACAGTCACTTAGTAGACGCTCTTACCCAGAGCGACGTACAGTACAGCAGAACACCAGTGTAACCCGGCAACACATATCTGTGACATCACAAAGAGGCCACGGAGGCCCACATTTAATCAGTAAGTGGAGTCGATGAGTTTGCAGCACAGAGCTCTTTGACCTTAAGGATCGAGAGAGAGGCGATATTGGAACTAGTCGTAGATCCAGCCCCTTGGTTTTGCACCAGGGGTGTTCTGGGAAAACAGACGATTGGATCGAGAGATACCACCACACACACCTCACCACCTGGGAGACAGCAGATAATGTGCAGGTGATGGGCTACTGCAGGTACCTGCCAGTGTAGACATCGATCTGAGTCTCAGAGGGCCGCGAGAAGAGGAAGGCATGTTTTACACACACATCCTCTCGCTTATCAACCACTTCCCTGCGCACGCTCAAATCGATGCCTTCGCTTTAGGACCACCTTCACAGAGCTTATCTGATTGGCTAGGTCCCAAAAAACTGGGCGGGTTTATCGCTACACACAACTCTGCTCTCTCAGGCTTATATCAGAGGTGTAAGTCCAGTACAATAGGCTAACACCAGGGTGCTAGGGTTTGTTTTGGGTTTTACCACACACACAGGGTCTCAGGTGTGAAAATGTTTCTGCTAGCGTGTAGCAGCTCTAATAAGGTAGAGATTCCCAAACTGTGTCAGGAGAGGGGTCCAGTTGGAATGCAAGATGTCACACGGTAAAAAAACAAATAAAATACCTTGCTTTCCACTGACATTCAGACCAGGTGTAATGTACCCGTTACCTGCAGTGCACTAGTTAGTGCGCATGTAGTTTTAGAGCAGTTAACTACATTCTGCAAGACGTCTGTCGCAGAAAATGTGCTCATTGAGAGTAATATTGAACTCCGGTGCAAAGAGACGTATCGTGCTGTAATGCTGTAATGCTGTAATGCGATGCTTTGGACCTCAGTGCAGTTACGCAACAGAATGTGGTGCTGCTTGCAGTCAAGGAGGATGAAACACAGTGCTTGGGACCTGGCTCATAATGTGTGGATTTCCACAGCTCATTAGCATACGATCCATATTTAACAGCCTTACTGTCCTGATCCGAGACCGACCTGCACATTTAGACCGTCACCGGCATCCCGAGGAACAGCTAATCGGGTCCTTAAACACCTCCTGGATGACACCGCAGCATTCATACATGATAAATACGCGTAATGCATCATGCGATCCAAACAAAACAAATGAGAGAGAGAGAGAGAGAGAGGAATGAGGAAAGGCGTACGAGGCGGGCCGTATTGCGCGTATTTAAGTCTTTCGGGGGGAAAAGTAGGGAGTTATTCATCATGTTAAAATAGACCTCGCTAATAATTTATTTGGGATAATTAGAGGAATGACCCCAGAGGCGCGCTCGCGAGAGAAGATTGAGGGAACGCATCGGGCCCACGAGCGGCGTCCCGCTGGTTTTATTTCAAACACGCTGGTATTTATCGTCCGTGCGAAAAAGGCAGCACCAGATCGCTCAGGCTGGTCCGCGGGTAAATGATTAGAAGCAAGAAACCACAGAATGTTTGAGCGAGCTATCAATCAAGCTGGTTTTCCCTGATGGGGTGGATCAGTTACCCTATTTCACACACGCGCACACACACACGTGCGCACGCTCACTCACCGTTCATAGTAGGCGTCCACCGAGTCTGCATCACTCGGGTAACACTTTTAGACAATGTGCACTTCCATTCCAATATAAAGCATAAAATGTCCTAATACAAATTTAAATTGAATGACTTTAGAATTAACACAAGGCTTCTCTTTTACATTTGCGTTTCTGCATGTTCACAGGCAGCTGTGCAGGCTGTGCAGTGGGTAGTAATTATGACCCAACGATTCCCGTGCCATCATCACACAAACGTTTTCCTTAATTTGATGCATGGTTTGCATTGCACACACACAGCCCCACATCTCTCCCACAGCGGACACATCCTTCTGTCATTAACCAAAAGAATGGACGAGCACGGGGTCATGTTCCCATCCTGGGTTTACTGAGCGATTCGGACGTGCCCCTGTCACGACGGCCACTTAGCGCCGTCCGGGTCAAACGGACCCAAGGGGGCGAGGAAGGATGTACGAACCTTCAGCGTTAGAAATGAAGTCAGCATTCCGTTACTGTCAATTACCCAAAGCGGCCATTACGGCTCGAGAGTCACACGTGTCAGTGAGCAGCTTCAGAACAGGAAAACATTGCATCGGTCACGTCTTTATGCGCGTTGGAGAAAGGTTCCAAAGCCAGGTTTTTCCGCAGCTGATCATTAAACCTTCTCTTTTATCCCCCCCCCCCGATTTTTAAAACCACTCTACAAAAAGAAATAAGGAAAATAAATGGGCAGGTAATAATACAAGCAGCAACTCTAGTGTCCAACTGTCATTGATTAAATTTGCTGAAAGACCAGCGAACCCCATGGAAATCCTAACCTGACCCCTGAAGAGACGCACAAAACTGGAACATGCCCTGAGCAAATAAGTCATAAATAAAAGCTCATTATTGCTGGTTTTTCCCCTTTTAGCATATTAATTACAAACTTGAGTGACATTTAAAAGCGAAGCGAATATTTCTATGGCTTTCAAAGAAAGCTGCATGTTTTTCATTAGATTCAGAAAGGAAATATGAATAGCCACACAAAACCCACAGCCTTCCCAGCCACGCAGATCCATACTCGGCCGTTCGCAGTGCTACAACGAGCTTTGTTTGGCCCGAGGTTATTGCATCTTAAGCGGGAAATTACAAAAGGGAGCTAGCCTTGAAACACATCCATTCCTCCGCTAACTTCTAACCGCGTTGTTCTAGCATTGCCAGAGTCAATGGGGGCATGTGGCCACTGACAGACAGGCAGTCAGTATTAAAGAAAAGAAAAGAAAAGAAAAAACAATAAAATAAAACAAGAATTAATCAAGAGCTGTGCTAATCTCCCCTTTCCCAAGGTGAGAATCCAAAATCAACCACCAAGAAAAAGAGAAACATCCTCCACTCCAAAATAAACTGGCACCAGTATTAAACTCACACACTTCTCCTTCTCCTTCTCCTTCTCCTTCTCCTTCTCCTTCTCCTTCCCCTTCCCCTTCTCCCTCTCCCTCTCCCTCTCCCTCTCCTTCTGCTTCTCCTTCTCCTTCTCCTTCTTTGTTTTTTTATTTTATTTTGGCAGTTGCTTTCTCCCACACCTCTGCAGCCCTGCAGAAGTCTCTTTAGGCCATAGTCGTGGCAGCCTGTGTGTTTGCAAATAGCTTAACGAAGGCAAGTGAAAACACCTGGGCTGATTACCTGTCTCCCTCAGGTGTGCTGCCTGCAGGCCTGGGCTCCTGAAGGTCGTGTGGCAGGGCTGCCCGACCCTGCTCCTGGAGGTCCATCATCCTGCAGGTTTCCAGTCCATCCATGTCAAAGCACACCTCACTCAACAGCTAGAGGTCTCACTGAGCTGCTAATTAGTAGAGTCAGGTGTGCCACATTAGGGTTGGAGTGAAAACCTGCAGGATGGTAAGAGCTCCAGGAACAGGATTGGGCAGCTCTGCCTCAGGGGGAGGGGTCTGGGGGGGAAAACAGGAAGTTGACAGAGAATTCTGTTTGTTTAGAGACGTGTGTATTTCTGTGGCTCAAACAACATCTTTAGCAAATTACAATACATAAAAGGTCAAGGTTACCGAAGCTTTCAGTCAAGTCACGTGCAGCATATTTTAGTTAAAAAAAAACCCACTCCAGAAGAGGGAGACCCTGCTGGTGTTTGAGTTCTGCTGCATGCTCTCAGGCTTGATGGGCTGAGCGGCCCAGTCATCAGTATGGATTATGTTTCCTGTCTAGCGCAAAAAAAACAGGAAGTACTCTCGCTCCTCTTTTCTCTTTGTCTGTTTTGATCCACTCAAACATTTATTTTGGTGCTCGGAACACCTCCGTCTGTGATTGGACGGAGGGGTTAAAAAAAGAGGATGGGGGTGGGAGGGGGCGAGACTGACGGTGTCCTCGTCGTCGGGACGGGGGTCCTGTTCGTTCCTCCGCTCGACTCATCTCATCCCAGGGCTTAATGTCCCTCGAAGTTGGGGAGAATAAAACTGTCAGACGTCACGGAACACAAGGACCCGGGGGATTTATGGCGCGTCGGGGACATCATTTTCTTTTGAGTGTCGCCACGGCGAGCCGCGCGGAGCGGCCATTACTCATCGCCAGAACTCGCCCCTCCCTCACCGCCACACCCCCACCTGTCCCCCGTCGCCCCTCTCTCCGCCAACCCCCCCCATCCCCCCCCTCACCGCCACACCCCTACCTGCTCCCCCCCCATCCCCCATCCCCCCCCCTCCCTCCCCCGCCCCCCACCTCCCGCCCACCCCCTTCCCCCATCCCCCCCCCCTCCCCCAGTGCCGTAAAAGAGTTTAAACCGTCTCATTACAGGTCCGGCCTGCCTTCCTGGAGAACCTGAACACTGCCGAGGAAACTGTTCTCTGCTCCGACATGTTCGCCCAGACCCCCCCCCCCCGGCCTCGCCCCCCTGAGTCCAGCTACCCTAGGGGTGGTGGCGGAGGGTGGGGGTTTGGGGGGGTGGTGGCACGACCACCGCGTCGCGGTGTGTAAACAGAGTGTCGGAAACAGCGTCCAGACCCGCTCTCTAAATCATCCTCTCACCCCCCACCCCCCACCTCCCCACCTCTCACCCCTCACCCCCGCTCCCCTCTCACCCCCTCACCCCCCCCGTGTCAGGCGGCTGCTTCGCCTTCTGCTGGTTTAGGGCCTTCTGCAGCTTGGCGGCGGGCTTTGATCTCCGAGCATGGCTAAGTGAACCCCCCCCCCTCGTAAAAGTGGCTTCACAGCCCCGCCGCGGTTACAGTCACAAGGGCGGTGGGGGGGCAGGGGGTGGGGGTGATTAATTACAGTGGGGAAGCTTTCAGTTCCAGAACGCCGAGGTGAGTGTCTGACGTGTTTCTCCCAGCCACAGGTCATCCCTGGAGATCTAGAGCAGCGGCATCAACGCATTCGTTTTTGCAGTCGTATTTCCCGCCAAAACGAGCCAGGGGGATTTGAATTTGCGAGAGAGAGAGGAGAGAGAGCGGGGGGTGAGGGGGAGAGAGAGAGAACGAGAGGGAGGGAGAGAAGGAGAGAGAGAGAAGGGGAAGAGAGGACAGAAGGCACAGCATCCCCAGGGAGCTCGGTGAGACAGATAAAGACCTTCATGCGGTCGGTTGCTAAAGGTCGTTTAGCTTGCAGAAGGTCGTCTGTCCGCCGCACTGCCACCTCCGTCCCGGTGAGGACGCGGCTGGACCGAAAACCTCGCCGGTCCTGGAACCCCCCCCCGCCCTGCGGCCGTCGGCAAGGTGATTTGCGGGATCACATGGTGGAGCGAGGGGGTCAAAGGTCGCAGAGTGAGGTGTGTTTGATGTGTTTCTCTTTGCTCTTCATGAAATAAATCCCCTGATGCATCAGTAAAGGCAGCTCCTGTCCTGAGCTGACTCCAGGACAATTCTGTGTGCAGGTTTTTTTTTTTCTGTGACAAAGTTTCGAGATGTTGTGCCCATTGCAGCATACAGCCATATACAGGTTGTGTGTGTGTGTGTGTGTGTGTGTGTGCTTGTGTGTACGTGTGCATGTGTATACGTGTGTATGTGTGTGTGTATGTGGATGTAACTTTAACAGACGGTAATGGGATTCAGTATTGATTAGAACAAAATAGACTTCATGCATCATTCATGTTCACTATCAATCTCCCATAGCCTGTTTCCCAGAGCTGCTAGTTTTGGAGATTTAAAAAAATAATAATAAATAAAAGCTAATTGCCAAGAGGGGATTTCTTTCTTAAATTTAATTCTTCCTTTTAACAAAAAGAAAAGTCTTGTTGTCACCCTTGAGATGCCAAAGTCTTCTGTTCCATTGGGTACCTCATTTCTTTTTTTTTTTAAAGAGAGAGATGCTGGAATCTGCTGGTTTTGAGGTAAAACGGCAAAGTTTGTGGAAAAAAAAGAAAAGAAAATAAACACAGGAAATAGGCAACATGACACAGGAAACCCAGTGAATGCTGGGAGTGTGGGGCGGCCCTGCTTCCTGCGGGAGAAGCACAATGGGGTGGGGGCCCTGTATCACGGTTACCATGGCGAGCAGAGGGGCCGAGCTGATAACAGCAGTCTCACACCGCCGTCTCTCTCCCTCTTTATCCCTCTCTCTCATTTCCCACTCTCTCTTTCTCCCCCCTTTCTCTCTGTCTCTCTCTCCCCCCTCTCCCTCAGCCTCATTTTCCCTCCTCTCCCTCCCTACGTCCTGCTCTCTCTTTGTCTCTCTCTCCCTCCATCTCTCTTTCTTTCTCTCTCTCCCTCTCCCACCCTTTCACTCTCTCTCTCTCTCTCTCTCTCTCCATTACCTCAGTGTTGGGGTACCTGTGCTGGATCTCATGGGGAGGTCAGAGGTCAGAGAGATGGGCGGTCCCCAAACTGTGGCTCATGGGAGGGTTGAGGCCGGTCAGGAGGTCACACAGAAAAAAAAAAACTTACAGCATGGAGCATTTTTTCCACTGACATTCAGACAAATCAAAAGAACAAATAAATAAAAACCTGCACCTGTTACCTGTAGCACGTTAGTTACCACATACATGTGGTTTCACAGATAAGTTACAACTTCAGACTTTCATGTCAGACAGTATATCAGGCTACGCTGTAGTAAGGCGCCGGTCACTGCACGTGCGTTTACTCACTGAGTCGGTGATATCCTCCGGACGATGGGGAGGCCGGGTGAGGAAGGACAGCAGCGTCACACGTTTGCCTAGCAGACGGATCCGGGCCTAGCAGACGGATCCAGGCCTAGCAGACTGATCCGGGCCTAGCAGACTGATCCGGGCCTAGCAGACGGATCCGGGCCTAGCAGACGGATCCGGGCCTAGCAGACTGATCCGGGCCTAATGGCGCTGTTTAAAAGGTCTCTGTGGGTCCGTGAGAGCATCAGGCCCAGGGAAACGCACAAACAATCACAATTAATTACGGATCATTGACTCAGCCGAGTTTGCTCCTACACCAATCTGTGCGTTCCCTCAGGACGTATTTTTCCTCAGGACGTTTTTTTTAAACGCACGGAGAGCGAGGGGGTTCCCTGAGGTGAATATGGCCGACGTGCCCGGTGGACTCCCCAGGAGAGGGATGCCGGGATGCGACAGTAAGCTTTCGGCTGGTCCAGCCTCAGTCTCGGGCTCGCTGGGGTAAATGATCGCAAGGCTCCTTAACTCTTCGCAGTTTTCATCGCAATATCCATCACAAAAGACCGATTAATCCATACATACATTTTTTTCTGTATTTGCTAATTATGTTTTTTTTTTCAGCGCACCTGTAAGTGGTGTATGTGGTGTATTAGAGGTTCCCCTTTTGGTGGCGATGGGGGGGGGGGGGGGGTCAGGATTAGGGTGGGTGGGGCGAGGGGGGGGGGAGGTGAAAACCATGTCATGATGCTTCATGGAAAATTAAAATCTCAATCCTCTCAAGGAAGCGAGATTAATTAAAAGTGAATCTGGTGGCATTAACGTAAGTACAGTAATTGCGCATAGGCGATGTTGCGAGCTCATGCAAATTACCACCCCCCCCCCCCCCTCCCCTTATCTCCCCCCACCCCCCCGGGGGTAGATCTGTCTTTGTTTAATACGTGCCGTGTACAACACACAGCCAGGAACCGGAGGGCATGACCAGCCCAGTGGATTAAATATCACATCCAGGCCCGCAGGCCAGTAGACTGAGGATCTTTTTGCCTGGCCAGTGTTCCTACAGCTCCAGCATTCAAAACATACAGTAGGCTGTTTGGTAATAAATCGATTTTTTAAAATTTCAAACATCTTGTTCATTTATTTATTTATTTATTTATTTATGTTTTTTCCCCCAACAGCTGCATATGTGCTGACATTCGCCATGGCAACGCTCCGGGAGGAACGCTCCGGGAGGAACGCTCCGGGACTGTTATCCCAGCCTCCGCGGCGTTCCGGAAGTCAGGAATCGGCCCGTCAGCCCCTCTCCTCGGGGGGGGGGGGGCGGGGGGATGTTTTGCTGGACGGCGCAGACGCGGGGAGATGGGGGGTCAGAGGTCGTCCGGCGGTGGTGAAACAGCTGGGCCGGGTTGAGAAGGTTTCCCAGCATGCCTGGCGCTACTGTGAGGCGGAGCGCGCGCTCTCCTGCATTGTCCACTCAGACCCGCTATCGCTCTGTCACAGGACCTACGGGGCCAGCCGGAGACCAGGCCACCAGCACTTCCTGTGAGGAAGGAACTGAGGGAAACGAGAGGAAACATATCACACACATACACACACACACACACACACACACGCACGCATATACGCACACACACACACACACACACACACACACACACCAACACGCAAACGCACACATACACACACACCACACACACAATACACCGCACATACAACACACCACACATACACACACACACAGACATACCACACACACACGCATATCACACCCACACACACACCCAAATGCCATGCTCACACATACACCTAAATGCGCGCACCACACAACACACACACACACACAAATGCACGCACACACACATAGACACACACACTCACTCCCTAAACCAGTATAGAGATGTTGATAATTTGTCAGTCTGAACTAAACTTCAGTCTGAGCACCTGATCGTTTGAGTGTGTGAAAGAGTTGGGCTTTGAGTGGCTGAATGGCTTTTAAAGAGCTCGACTGAGATCAGATACCTGCTGCTGCACCTGGGGGGAAGAGAGCCCGCTGTGGAGGTCAGCATCCCTCCTCCGCTGCTCCGTCCAATTAAAACACTGAGAGACTCCCTGCTTTCCTGACCGTCCAATTAAAACACTGAGAGACTCCCTGCTTTCCTGACCGTCCAATTAAAACACTGAGAGACTCCCTGCTTCCACCGTCATTAAAACATGAGAGATCGTATTTCCTGACTAATTAAAACACCTGAGAGGACTCGTTTCCGTCAAAACGAGTGGCTTCTGTGCTGAATTAAAACACGTGAGATGACTCCTGCTTCTGCGCCATTAAAACACTGAGAGACTCCCTGCTTTCCTGATCGTCCAATTAAAACACTGAGAGACTCCCTGCTTTCCTGACCGTCCAATTAAAACACTGAGAGACTCCCTGCTTTCCTGACCGTCCAATTAAAACACTGAGAGACTCCCTGCTTTCCTGACCGTCCAATTAAAACACTGAGAGCTCCTTGCTTTCCGACGTCCAATTAAAACACTGAGAGACTCCCTGCTTTCCTGACCGTCCAATTAAAACACTGAGAGACTCCCTGCTTTCCTGACCGTCCAATTAAAACACTGAGAGGCTCCCTGCTTTCCTGACTGTCCAATTAAAACACTGAGAGGCTCCCTGCTTTCCTGACCGTCCAATTAAAACACTGAGAGGCTCCCTGCTTTCCTGACCGTCCAATTAAAACACTGAGAGGCTCCCTGCTTTCCTGACGTCCAATTAAAACACTGAGAGACTCCCTGCTTTCCTGACCGTCCAATTAAAACACTGAGAGACTCCCTGCTTTCCTGACCGTCCAATTAAAACACTGAGAGACTCCCTGCTTTCCTGACCGTCCAATTAAAACACTGAGAGACTCCCTGCTTTCCTGACCGTCCAATTAAAACACTGAGAGACTCCCTGATTCCTGGACCACCCTATGTAAACCCTGACAGTCTCTCTCTTCCCTGTCCTACCTCCTGCTTTTTAGTGGCACTTAATGGTAAAAACAAACAGATGAATCGCCTGTCTTCTCCCGCATGTAGAGAATGGTAATGCATTCTCTCTCTCTCTCTCACACGTTCTCTCTGCCTCCCCCCTTTTTTTTCAGCTTTCCCATAGCTGCGCTGATATTGACAGCCATGATGGCACTTATTCATCTATCTGGTTAAAAATGGGAGAGTTCTCTCTCTCTCTCTCTGGCTCTGTCTCTCCCCTGCCCCCCCCTCCCCCCCCCCTCACATGGGTCACAATGGATGGTATTTCCCTCATTCATATATATATCGCGCGGTTGCCACTGACGGCGGTTACCATGGCGACCGGGAGTAGGGGCCGATCTCATTACTGGCCCCCGGTCACATTATTTTCTCTTGAGGAATCACTTCTTTTATTATGATTATTCTCTCTCTCCCTCTCTCCTTCTCTCTCTCTCTCCCTCTCACCTTCTCTCTCTCTCTCCCTCTCTACCTCTCACCCTCTTCCCTTTCCCCCTCTCTCCCTTTCCCTCTCACCCTCTCTCTCCCTCTATCTCTCACCCTCTCTCTCTCCCTTTCCCTCTCCATCTCTCCCTTCCCTCTCTCTCTCCCTCTCCCTCCCTCCTCTCTGTCTCTCCCTCTCTCTCTCTCTCCTCGTCTCTCCCTCTCTCTCTCTCTCTCCAAAGGTCAGTTGTCCTCTGAGGCAGGGCAGGAGCGATGTGAAGAAGAGGTGAAGTCTATTCTGTGCCTAATTCCCCCCGGTGAGACTCCCAGCCTTTTTGTTCTTTTCTTTAACAAGATGAAGAACCCAGAGTAGGGGGGGGGGGCAGAGTGGTGGGACAGAGGGGGGCGGGAGGCAGGTGAGGATGCTCATATCTACTTTTATTTTACTTCAAATAAAAATTCGCAGTCTTAATTTTTTTTGCCATATGAAAAAACTTCTTGAACTATGGTTGCGGTGTGCGCTAACTTTTTCTGAGGCTTCATCAGTTCTCGCCGTAACCCCATGTCTGTATCTCTCCCGTTCTCTCTCTCTCTCTCTCCCCCTCTCTTTCTCTCTCTCCTTGCCTCTCACTGTTGATTGGCGCTGACGTGCTAGCGTGCTAGCATGCTAGCGTGTGCTGTGCAAGGGATCGGTGGCTGGGCCTTGCGGACACTTCTTGTTTCCCCCGTAAAATCCTGGAACTTCCTGTTGGGCCAGTCTGTATCCAGGACAACAGCCAATCAGATGACTGCTGCAGCAGTAGACACCCAGCCCCCCTTCTCGTCCAGTTACAATAAGGGGTACACAAGCCCCTGCACTGAGTGGAGAAATCGATCCACTCCGGGATCTATTCAATTATCCAGGACCACTTTTATCCATCATTTCAGTCTCTCTGCTTACGCCACCAGTCAATAGCATTCCTTAATAATGCATTCAATTGATTAGTTCTGTCACAGAGTAATTGATCCATTATTTTAATAGTTTTATTACTGTGCGGTATTGACTGGGGAATGGCCCATTTGAGTAAAGTGTTCGGTGGGTCTTGCGAAGACAATCATTGGCCCTGATCTCTGGCTAAGACACACATTTGAGTAAGGTGACAGGCCAGGAATGATGCAGTATTTTGTCCCAGAGGTATCTGGAGGCTGGAGGCAACACTCTAGGCCAGGGATCTCAAACTGCAGCCCTCCTGGACTGGAGTTAAACCTGCAGACGCTGCGGCCCTCCAGGACTGGAGTTAAACCTGCAGACGCTGCGGCCCTCCAGGACTGGAGTTAAACCTGCAGACACGCGCCCCTCCAGGACTGGAGTTACTGAGACCCCCCGTCCAGGTACGTATGGAGACCTGGTCTGGGAGTACTGGAACAACTGGACGGGGAAAACAGAAGAGCGATTTATGAGGACTAGAACAACGTGGGCACCATGCTCGGCAAAATACCCAGCAGCTGGTTTTTAATGCGTCTGATTATTCGCCCGCTCTCTCTCTCTCTCGTCTGGGTTTTTAACGATTAATCGCTCGGTGTTTACAGCCCGACCAGCTTGGTTTCGGCACGTTCCCCTCCTCAGCACCCGGCGCCGCCTCTGAGGAGTTCATCGCGTGATCCTCCGCACGGATCCCTTTAGTAGATCACGAGTAAACACACCGGATTTCAGAGGTTTCCCTCGCAGTGAGCGCCTCGCACAGCGAATAACACCGCGAGCGTCCGCTGTGCTCCCCTGTGCTCCGATGTGCTCCCATGTGCTTCCCTGTGCTCCCCTGTGCTCCGATGTGCTCCCATGTGCTCCCCTGTGCTCCCATGTGCTCCCTGTGCTCCATGCTGTCCTGTGCTCCCCTGTGCTCCCATGTGCTTCCCTGTGCTCCCCTGTGCCCCCCTGTGCTCCCATGTGCTCCCCTGTGCTCCCTGTGCTCCCCTGTGCTCCCATGTGCTTCCCTGTGCTCCCCTGTGCTCCCCTGTGCTCCCATGTGCTCCCCTGTGCTCCCATGTGCTCCCCTGTGCTCCCATGTGCTCCCCTGTGCTCCCTTGTGCTCCCCTGTGCTCCCATGTGCTTCCCTGTGCTCCCCTGTGCTCCCCTGTGCTCCCCTGTGCTCCCCTGTGCTCCGCTGTGCTTCCTGTCGCAGTCTGGGTCCCGTATAACCAGGCACATTAAACGCCTTTTTATCTTAAAAGAGGTGCGAATCGAGCCTCTGTTACCCGCCAGGCCTCGCGGCGAATGGTTCCACTCCCTGCCCGTCACGGTTTTAACTCCGTAAACTGAGAGCCGTGTTCAAACGTAGAAGAGTTGCAGTGCATGCTGGATACTTTACTCTAAATCCCACTGTTGATCCCTCACTCACTGTTTTGGGAATTATCTGGGCACCGTCCCATAGAACTGCAACTGGAGACGAGTGGCTGGGTGGCGGTTAGTTTTGGGGGAGGGGGCGGGGGGTAAGGGAAACAAATCTCCTTTCTCTGTTAACCCCAAACTGCGCACTCATCCCCAGGGTTCGACTGAGTCCTGTGTGTTCAGCAGGTGGAGGCATTAGCATCTCGACTGGACTTATTTACCTTCCGATCGAGCGCATATTTCAGTAATAATCGTGATGGTGATCTGGCGGGGGGCGGAGCTGCAATCAAGATGGCGGCTGAATCGCGGCCGGGTTCAGCGGATCAGGAGCCACGAGCAGCGACGACGGAGTACTGAACACACAGAGCTGACCGCAGGATGACAGACGGACCATGGGGGCTGAACACTGCTGTGTAAATAAACAATTAGGGATCGCTACTAATGACCGAGATCCCCCGCACACACACACACACACTCACTCTCACACACACACACGCACACACACACACACACACACTCCCTCTCACACACACACACACAAACACACCACACACCACCACACCACATTCACACACAGCACTCACACACACACTCACACTCCCTCTCACACACACACACACTCACAACAACAACACACACCACCACACACACACATACACACATACAGGCACACACTCACTCTCTCACTCTCACACACACACACACACACGCACACACGCACTCACACACACATATACACACATACAGGCACACATTCACTCTCACACACACACACACACACTCACTCTCACACACACACACACACACACACACACTCATGCTCAGGAGCGCTGGATACTGAATTGAGGCCTTACACGAAAATCTGACATTTCATGGAATATCCGTGAAATCATCGGGTAGAATATTAAATTTTAGCTAATGAGAGGGGCGTAAGCCTCGATGGAAAGACTACTGGTGAGTAACCAGAGGCTGATAAACTGTGTCTACCTCCACCAATAAAAACAGGACATGCACAGCGATGAACTGTCGCAGAAATGTCAACGTTCGCCCCCGTCACTCACGTCCTGGATGCCAGTCTTCTGAAGCATTACTTATACATAATCTAAACATAATTGGGTTTGTTCGTATCCAACTGTGTCATTTAATTGGCACGTGAACGTCTTTTCTCTTTAACGACCGTCTTCCACAAACAAGGACGAAAACCCGCCATCGACGAACGCAAAGACGCAGAGCTCCTGAGGGTAAAATGGAGCGTCTCATTTTAACAAGACCTGCATCAAATAATTATTCAAAAATATTCACAGCCCCGTAGACACAGAGTACTCGTAATTTTGAAAGAAACATCAATTTTCACAAATATTGAAGACCAATTCTTATTCTTATTCAATATAATTACATTTCTTGGTAAGTAACATGTTTTTCTGAAAATTCTCCAGAATAAATTTTTTAAAAAAACAACCAAATTTACCAGCATTTAAAGAGGGAGGGAGAGAAGGAGGGAGGGAGAGAGAGAGAACACTCCAGCATTAAAATGGAATTAGATGGAATTAGGGTCATTTTGGCTACAACCAGGCTATTTTAAGGGGTTACCTCCCCCTCCCCCACCTTCAGCAGTCCAGTCTGATAACACCACAGGTTGTCACTCAACCAGTAACGGCTCTGGTGCTGACAGACTGCGATAGCCAGTATCAGTCTGGGTCTGCGCCCCCCCTGCCCCCCCACCCCCCTGTCAACATCACCCCCCCCCCACATCCTCGCCTGCACCACCTCAACTCCCCCCTCACCCCCACCTGCAGCACCCCATGCGTGGGTCAGAGTGTGTGTGTGTGTGTGTGTGTGTGTGTATGGTGTATGTGTGTGTGTGTGTGTGTGTGTATGGTGTATGGTGTGTGTGTGTGTGTGTGTGTGTATGGTGTATGGTGTGTGTGAGTGTGTACATGCGTGTGTGTATGTGCACTGCATTAGGAGATCTTTACTTGCTCAGTCACTCTGGCCCTCTCCCCCTCTCCCACATGACAGCTGGGAGTGAGGGATTGAGACGTGATACGTGGGGGGGGGGGGCGTGGGGAGTTGGGGGGGCGCGCGGGATGTGTGGGACGGGTGTGTGGGGGACCGCGGGATGGAGTCATCCGTAGCTAATCCCACGGCTGAGAATGCCAAGGCATCTACTTCCAAAACAGGCGGTCACTCAGAGAGCCACAAAATCAGCATTCGGCCCCACTGGGGAAGGAGCGTTTGGGGTGACCCACCAGCTTCTGCCCCCCTCCTATCCCCGCCCCCCCGACAACTCCACACACACACAAAAAAATACTGGGGGTGCTAGACTCTGCATCCCCATTCGTCCCGGAAACAAGGACTTATCTCGTCCCGCTAACTTCACTTTTCCATGAAAAAGGTTGAAATAATGAAGTGGCCGTTAAAGAAAGTGTAGCTGAAATCCCCCCCCCTCCCCCTCCCCTGCCAGTGGGGATCCACCATTAGCCGAAGTATTAGGAAGTAATGAACTCTTCGCACATGAATGGCTGCTCTCTGGGACTGGGGGGGGGGGACCAGGGTTTTTTAGGCTGGTGTTAAGCGCCTATTTGAGCGCTGAAGATGGAACCCTGGGTAATTAAGGGGTACTCACCCGTCGGAACGTCGGCGGGGGAGGGGGGAGAGGGGCATCTCATTACGGGAACGCTGTCGTATTAAGAGGGGGGAAGTCAATTAATCCGGAGCGTTTTGTTCCAGTAGCGCGCGGCTGGATGGGATTTCTAGATTAACGCGCGCATATCATTGGTGTCAAAAAAAAAACACCCCTTGTATCTCCATTTTTGTTGTTTCTGAATTTGACGTGGATAGAAAGCTAGCACCATTAGTCACGTACTGTCAGTGTTTCATGGATCAGTGACTAATAAAGTTTTTTTTTTTTTAAACACCATGAACATAATTGAAACATTTCTTCTGTGATGATTGATTAGGTTTTTTTTTTTTGATTAAGGATTTTCTTTTTTATGGATATGCAATCTGAGATCATTTTGGTCTTTGATTGCACTTGTGCTTTTTTGATGCCTTCTCATACACCCCTCTGTGTGTGTACCACACGTTGCTATGACGACACGAGGGCTGAAATCAAGTCTGGTTCTGGATGTAAATCCTCTCACCCTTAGAGGGGCCTGCAGCTTGAACTCAAGCTCTGATGGGCGTAGCAAAGAAGTGGCTCACAAACTTTTTCCAACTCCCAAAAAACAATAAAATAAAGTCCGGGAGAGAAGGATCAGCGAGGAGAAGTCGAGGAGAGCAGAGAGCGAAGAGGAATGAATGCCTTTCTGAATATGGAATACATTTCTGTTTATATGAATTCATCTGCGCACATGGAATCACTGGCGGTGAAGTCAGGAGAAAAAGAGTGGGAGGGGGGTGGGGGGTTGGTGGTGGTGGGGGGGGGTGGGGGGTGGATTTAAGCAAAGTTGAACCGACCACCGTATTTCCATGTTGCCATGGTGACCAGATGTAGACAAACGCAGCGTTGGGTCGCCCTGGAGGAACGCGGAGAGAGGGATTCTCTTTCAGGATTCTTTCTAATTTGCAGGAAAAAAAAAAAAAAATGGAGCAGAAAAAAAACTTTAGAGGCCTTTCAGGGAAAGAGAGAACAGCAGATCTGAGAGAGAGAACAGTCTATCTGAGAGAGAGAGAGAGAACAGTGGATCTGAGAGAGAGAACAAACTATCTGAGAGAGAGAACAGTCTATCTGAGAGAGAGAACAGCAGATCTGAGAGAGAGAACAGTCTATCTGAGAGAGAGAGAACAGTGGATCTGAGAGAGAACAGTCTGAGAGAGAGAGAGAACGTCAGATCTGAGAGAGAGAACAGTCTGAGAGAGAGAGAGAACAGTCTATCTGAGAGAGAGAGAACGTCAGATCTGAGAGAGAGAACAGTCTGAGAGAGAGAGAGAACAGTGGATCTGAGAGAGAGAACAGTCTGAGAGAGAGAGAGAACAGTGGATCTGAGAGAGAGAACAGTCTGAGAGAGAGAGAGAACAGTGGATCTGAGAGAGAGAACAGCCTATCTGAGAGAGAGAACAGTCTATCTGAGAGAGAGAGAACGTCAGATCTGAGAGAGAGAACAGTCTGAGAGAGAGAGAGAACAGTGGATCTGAGAGAGAGAACAGCCTCTCTCAACAGCCTAAGTGGGGAAGTTAAGCGTTAAGGTCCAGAGGGAGCATTAATCATGACCATCCGTCACTCTGCGACGTGTGGAAGTGTCCTGAGCGGATGGTGTTCAGGCGGCTTAACACTGTAAATAATTCACTGTGTAAAAGAGAGAGAGAGAAAAAAAGGTCCATGTCTTCAGTCTGCCAAAGAGAAAAAAACGAGGGGAAAACACCTGGGCATTCATTTCTCCGTTTCAATAAAAGCTTTTTAAGAAAAACCCTTATCAGCATCCTTAGAAAGATATTAGGCGCATTTAGGGATTTGGCAGATACTCATGGCCCGAGATGCTTTATTACAAGCAGCTGGATATTTCATGGAAGGAATTCAAGTTAAGCGCATTCTGCTCGGGGGTACAGCCGCGGCACTCAGCCTGGGAATTGAACCCGCAAACCCCCTGCTTACAGAGCCCAGCTCCCAATTATACCGCGCGGCCGCGGCTGCGTGAGATTGGCCAGCGAGCCGTCGCATGGGGATTAAGGGCCTGCACGGAGCTTTCTTACACGCCTGCTGTGTGGAGAGGTTCAGCAGCGTGAGGAGAGCTCTCCTTAAATACCTTATAAAGGGGAGGGGCCAGTAAAACTGCGTGACACGCACCCGTCCCGCCACGCACCCAAACCGCCATTGAAGTCTTTGTAGTGCCCCCCCGAAAAGAGAAAATAAATGTGATGAATGAAATACAGGAGTAGAGATATGGGTGAAGAGAAAAGAGGAAGAGAGAGAAATAGAGAGAGAGAGGGTGAGAGAGAGGGTATGTGTTTTGAGAGTGGGATAGAGAGAGGGTGTGACAGAGAGGAGAGGGAGGGAGAGAGAGAGAGGGTATGTGTTTTGAGAGTGGGATAGAGAGAAGAGAGAGAGAGAGGATGAGTTTGGAGGGTGTGATAGAGAGAGGAGAGAGAGAGAAGAGAGAGAGAGGATGAGTTTTGAGAGTGTGATAGAGAGAGGGTGTGATAGAGAGGGAGAGAGAGAGAGAGAGTCTGTTGAAGAATGGAGCAGAAGTAGCACTCTGTGTCGGGCTGATAAGAGCTTCTCTCCATAATAGAATGGGGAGGCCTTGTCTATCAGCCCATTAGAGCCCAGCCTACAAGTTCAGCTTTTCATTAGGCCTGCCGTGAATGGGGTCTGCTCAATGCCTCCCCCCCCCCCCCCATTACCCGATTGAAAGGTAGCTGTCACCGGATGGATGGGACCTGACAAAAGTGTGGAGGGGAGGGGAGAGGGAGGAGGGAGGGGGGAGAGGGGCGCCAGCAAGCGGTTGATTTTTTTTGGGATGGGGTGGGGGGGGGGGGCTGTCAGTGCAGAGGCGAACGTGTTTCTGTGAGATTACAGCCCGGCTGAGCGTGCGTTTAGTGGAGCGGTTGGTGGGTTGAGGAGGGAGGATGGTGGGGGGCGGGGGGGGGGGGAGGGAGGCGAGGAAGGGGTGTGGGGGAATTTGAGGGATGAGGGGGAGGATGGAGAAATGGGAGAAATGGATAAGGGGGGGTACAGCAGTAGATGAATGAATTGGGGGTGCCCAGCCAGCTCTTCACTCTATTGTGAGGGGGAACGGTTGTTATTCTTTGGTCTTTTAAGAAAAATAATTTTGGTCGTGGTTTGTGCTCATGCCCAGGCATTGGGGGAGGGGCCACCTTCCTCCAGACAACTTCTACTCAGCTGACAGGGGAGGGGGGGGGTGTTTCTAGTTCTCCCTCCTGGATTATTTGTGTGGTGGGTCAAAATTAGGCACTGCAATGACACCCCACACAGTCCCCCTGGTAAGAACTGCCCCCTCCCCCCCAAGAACTTGTTATAAAGGACCCTGCCCCCCCCCCCTCCACCACCCTGGGATCTGCCTGGGCGACAGTGTGAAACTTTATGCATCCTATTATTAGTGTTTATGAGCTGGGAAATTTATGTGTGTGTGTGTGTGTGTGTGGCCATGTACGAGTGTGCGTGTGTGTGTGTGTGTTTTATGCTGTCACTCTGTTCACTAATATAATTTTTTGTCGTTTATGTGCATTTGAAGTTTGTCATGGGGAGTAAGTGTGGTGATTTACCGTGTCGGAGATGGAAACTGGGACAGAGTTTCATTGTACCTTTAAAAAGACGTTTGGCTCAGTATACTTACGCGTGTTTAAAGGGAGAGAAATGCCTGCGGAATGACCTCATAAATAATTAGTTTGAACTTGTGAGAGGTTCTGTTCCACTGAGCAGTTTTTTTTGCACATTTCTTGTCAGAAAAAAAGGAAAGAACTCCTCTGAAAATGATTTTTAATAATAACTGTCTGTCCGCCCCCACACACCGAGAGAGAGGAGACAGGTAAGGAGCTGTCTGAGCCTGGAATACCAGCCCAGAGGCTACCTGTCTGCCCACTACACACACACACACACACACACACACACACATTCACACACACACACACACACACATACACACACGCATGCACAGACACACACACACACACACACACACACACCCATACACACACGCACACACACACACACAAACACACACACACACACACACACTCATACACACACACACACATACACACACGCATGCACAGACACACACACAGACACACACACCTACACACACACACACGCACACACACACACATATACACACACGCACACACACACACATTCACACATGCATGCACAGACACACACACACGCACACACACACACACACACACACACACACACACACTCACACACACACACACACACACTTGGTCTGGAACACACCAGTGGCAATCCCATTACCTCATACTGCATGAATTCCAGTGGACAGAAACCTGATACGCATGCGATTGTTATTTTAAATCGTCGTCTGGGAAAGCAACTCACAGGGTCTGTAGAGTCACTCATCCAGGGGGGGCCGCAGGGGTGTGTGTGGGGCATGGAGGGGGGGTGGGGGGGGAGCAGGTGGTGGACATGAGGAGGAGGACGGGGGGGTGAAAAAAGGGGTACACGGGGGGTGCTTTTGTCTTTCTTTTTTTACACCCCTGTGTCCCGTCCTTTTCTTACTGCATTAAATCTGTCCCAGTGAGCAGCACTGGCCGGTGTGGTCTGTCACAGGTAACCTGAGCACCATTTAACAGCCGAAAAATGATGTCCAGCCATGTCTGACACACTTTAATTAAGGACTGAGGAGAGCACAAAGACGCAGAGGGAGCCTGATATTGACCAGAGCCGTTCCAAAGATGACCGAGGAGGTGTATATGCCAGTCCATCTTCCAGTCTCAGAACCTAAGCTAGTGATAAATCCTTAGCAAATCTAAATCACGTATTCATATTAAATAAGTGTGATTTTACTGGCCCAAGAAGAAGGATTTACCAGCATGATCAAGGATGGAACAAAGCTTGGCACTACAGGCAGGTGTTTCACTGGCCAGGCATAGGATAGAATCACATCACCTCCTCCTTCACCTTTAACCCTTTGAAACGTAAGGTTCTTTTTTTTTGGAATGTTTTTTTTTTTTTTTTTTTTAATTCCGAGCCAGTGTTCTAGAACTGCACTGCTTGCCAGTGACCAGTAGTGACTGTGACATCAGCATTCACAAACGTTCTAATCACGTATCTGTGACCTCACAGCTTAGAGGGTGACACAGCGTGCTCCTGCGTGCTAACTCTGTGTTTGGTTGTTGTCGCTGATGCGTGGGCACTAAGCTCACAGTGAGGACAGGACGAGGCTTTAAGATGCTCAGAGGCTCTACCACGGGTGTCAGCCCACAACCATCGTCTCATAATCAACCCCCGCATTAGCGTTCTGGGGGTCGGTCCAGGGGCTGGATTTTGGGGACCCCCAGCCCGTGCCCGTGTTACAGCACCAGTCCCTCTCTCTCTTTTAGAGCGTCGGCGAGGACGGACGGCTCGCCCCAGCCAGCGCGTGAGCAAGGTCACCGGCAGGCCCGCCGCACCCTTCAGCTCCCTCTGATTTATGGCCTGTGTAAAAATAACCAGGCCTGGACGCGTACAGCCCACACGTCAGCCACACCCACCGTCCCCCCCCACACCCCACCGCTGGACACCCCCATCCCCACCCCCCCCCCCTGTACAACAGCCCCTCACCCCACCCCCAACCGTTGGCCTGGGACCAGTCACATCCCCACCGTCCACCCCAACACCCCCAACCCCCCTGTACAACAGCCCTACTCAACCCCCCCCCCCACCCCCAATCCCGTCCTGTCCCACAACCAGGCCTGGGACAGCCGTCCCACAGTCCCCACACCCCTACCTGCCCCCCACCTCCCGTACAACAGCCCCACAACCAGGCCTGGGTCGACAGCCCCACTCCCCACAAGTCACCCACCACCCGCCCCCCCCCCCACCCCCGCACCCTCACCCCGTACAACAGCCCCCCGACACCGCCCGCCCCCTCTCCCGTGCCAACAGCACCACGCCATCTCTATTTGGGAGTGACGTCCAGACATATTTATCTGCCTCCGTAACAGACCTGGCTCACACATTTGTCTGACGTACTTTAACCCACTTTCCACAGCCGTAAAAACAAACAAATATATATAACCCTACAGATCGCTGTCTAAAGGAAGTAGAATCAAAATGGAGGGCAAAATGCTTTCGTGAGTTTTGATTGGTCGAGAAGTTTGGTTGAGAATTCTCAGGGATCTGCAGGAGTGTTTTCAGATTTTAACAGAAGACTCGCAGAGTTTCACGAGCGTGTTTCACCCCGGTGGGGGCCTCTCCAGGTGGGGGCCACGCATTCAGACACAAGCAGGCTTTCCCAGGACTCAGTGGCAATGTGCTGTGTCCTGCTTTAAAGCACAGGGCACTTCAGCAGAGAATTTAGGACAGCAGAACACGTGGAAATGAAGGTGTGTCAGAGGAGGCAGGGAAGAATGTGTGTGTGTGTGTGTGTGTGTGTACATATGCCTGGTGTGTGTGTGTGCGTGTGTGTCCACGTTTGTTGTGCATATGGTTCGTGTGGTGGTGTGTGTGTGTGTGTACATATGCATTGTGTGTGTGTTTCATGCCGGTGGTGTGTGTGTGTCACATCCGGTTGTTGTTGTGTGCATTGTCGTAGTGTGTGTGTGTTGTGTGTGTTGCGCAACCCTGTGTTTCAATGTTTTGTCGTGTGTTGCTTCCATCCATTGAATGTTAAAACTCAGCTTTCAGATTTTACATCGAATGTCTATATTTAAAAACACATTGAAATCAAAAAGTAACCACAGCAAAAGTACAAAAACACAAAGCTCCCTTTGAAGAGCAAAGAGAATAAAAAATAAAAAATAAAAAAAAACAGCAGGTTTGTTGGAGCTACAATTGTTCATGACGAATGAAAAAAAAGCAGTATTCAAATAAATAAGTAATCTTTTCCACACGCTCAACTGAAACACTCTCCAGGGTTCGAAGGCTTTGATGCGGGACCACGCCCCTCCTCCCTGTTCCCTCACTCACTACCCAAAACCTGGCCTTGTTTATACAGGCGGGAAAAACTTGGACCAATTTCGCGATGAATTGAGGGCACGGTTCCCGAGCGTGTTCCTCTCGTTAGGAAATTGGGGCGCTGCGTTTCGGGGGTTTCGAGGCCGCACCTCCCGCTGTAATTCCGGAGGGCGGAGAGGAAAGAGGAGGGTCCCCCCAAAATAAAACCATAGAATACCTGGGCAGGTGGGAACACCTGAGCACAGGTGGACTATTTACAAAAAAATATTTTGTATGTTCATTTTCTCAGGTGTTTGAACCTGATGTGAGTGCACACAGACTACTATTTCATAAACTATATTCACATTACAATGAACTATTTCACCCACTGCCTCCTGCAACACACAGCACCCCCCCTCTCTCACTCTCTCTCTCTCTCTCTCTCACACACAGCACCCTCTCTCTCACTCTCTCTCTCTCTCTCTCTCTTTCTCTCTCTCACACACAGCACCCCCTCTCTCTCTGAATCGCACCTCATCCCATCATCTGAAGTGTAAAATTGGAGAGCAGAGACGTTGCATTAGTTTCCCGTAATTTACTCTCTCACACGTTTGGGGGGGGGGGCAGGGTGAGGGGGGGAGGGGGCGGGGTGGGGGCAGAAACCTGGCGCTCTCCTTTCCACAGCCCCGGACGGGGAGCTGCAGGTTCGGGCATTTCTTAATAATGACAGATAATCCCCTGATCCTGTGGCCTCAGTGTGAAAAAAACAAGAGCCTTCCTGACAGAAGAGAAGAGGGAGAAACCAACAGGAGAGGGAGGAGAGGATGGAGGGGAGAGGGAGAGATGGAGGAGGAGGAGGAGGAGGAGAGGAAGACTGGAGGGGGAGGGGTTCCTGCAGAATGACTGGCCCTCAGCCTGTCACTCAGAGGCCAGGCGACGCCCCTCACCTGGAGCAGGTAGAGAGCGTAAAGTGCAGGTATGACCGCAGATGCTACGTCTGCTCCTCCTCCCTGTGAGCTGCACTACCTGGGCAGGTAAAGCTACCTGGGCAGGGGTCTGTGGGGAACCCGCTCAGGTTAAAGGGCCTGCTGTTGGATTAAATTGAGGTGGAAAGTGCTCTGTGAGGGAGCTGGCTGGAAACAGAGATTCTGTAGACTCACCAGATACTCAACTCCTGCGTTCCTTCTGTCCTCACTGCTTCTCAACTACAGGTTCCAGTGCTGTATTACACTGCAGAACTGTAACAGAATGTAAGAATGTTTATTATTATTATTATTATTATTATTATTATTATAAAAGACATGCAAACCAAGGCATCTGTGAAAAGTGAGAGACACAGGCCTGCGGTTATACACAGGAAGCCTCTTCTTCCCTTTAACAAATCAAATTTACTTTGTTTTGCTTCCACATAATAGAACACATTACAGCCACTAAATGAGCTGAGCTCAAAGAATTCCCCTCCGTCTCCCCAGTCTACTCTGATTGGCATTAACAACAATGCATTTCACTGCTTCAGAACTCCGGAACTCAAGTCTTCAGTGCAACATTGTATTCCACTGCTTCAGAACTCCGGAACTCAAGTCTTCAGTGCAACATTGTCTGATGCCTTTATAGCTTCATATCACCAGTGTTGAGTCTCCAGAATTTTAAGAATTCATTTTTAAAAAGTTTTCTTTAATGTACTGCCTTGATGCGCTCAAATCACATTTGAATGTGCCATGTGAGACTCACAAGGGGCTTGTCACAGCAAGACAGACGAGTCAGACTTCTGCAGTGACTCATTTTGACAGAAGCAAAGCACAGACTCAATCTCCAAATACTCCAATCTCCAGTAACACACACAGACACAGACACAGACACACACACACCCCGCCACCATCCTGGCCAATTAAACATTACCATAATTTTGAGATGTGTTTTTTTTTTTTTTTTTTTTTTTAAAGAGTGCACTTGTAAATGTGAGACAGTGCTCCTGTGGAGGCATGACATTCTCTGTGCTGAAGGTACACAGGTGTGCTCCTGAAACAGGAAGAGGCGGGACCAGTGCCTCCACGCTGATTTACTCCTCACCTGAAACAGGAAGAGGCGGGACCAGTGCCTCCATGCTGATTTACTCCTCACCTGAAACAGGAAGAGGCAGGACCAGCACCTCAACGCTGATTTACTCCCCCCCCCCCCCCCTCGGCTCGCTGCAGAGTTCGGGACGGCTGCCAGGACCTCGCTCTTTAATTGCTTTGGGTAATCTGTTCACCTTCAGGCCCACCTGAAAGGGCAAAGCACCATTAGCCTCTTCCTTATGGAGAGCAAAAGAAATAAAAACACGTCTCAGAGTTGCTTCCTGCCAGCGAATCAGGGCCTGAGAAGAAGGACAGTGGGTGCGAACAGGTTTTACCGGGAGGGGGGTGGGGGGTGGGGGGGGTGGGGGGGTGGGCTCTGCTCTCACCCCAAAAAAAGAGCCTGATTCCATTTTTGTCTTAGTGCCCCGGCAGAGATTTGTAACTTTGTTTGTAACTCTGCCTTAAAACAATTTTATAGGGCTCTAACTAGATTAGCGAATGTCTTTCTCGAAGCCAAGAAAAGTTTTACAAAGAGGAGCAAAGGCTGTTATTGCAAAAAAAAAAAAAAAAAAAAAGAGAGAGAGAACATTTCCTGGGAAAAAGCGATGCTCGTTTGCTAACAGGCGCTAGCAGGATGTACCGAGCACATCCTAAATACTGCAAAAGCCCTCAGGCTAAAAGGTACGGCCTACCATGAACCTTCCCCGGGTTTATTTTTATAAGCAGCGGTTCTGCTACAGGGGGGAGCCCGCTGACAGGGGGTCAGTGTGGGACCCAGGAAAGCCCTCGTTAGGCGAAAACAGAGCCTATCTCCTAATTGAATCTGTCCTCAGCTGATCCATATCAGGGAAGAACAACATGGCTGCAATCCCCTGTTTCACACACACACACACACACACACACTTAGACACATGCACACACACACACGTACGCACACACACATACACACACACACACACGTACGCACACGCACACACACACACACACTTAGACACACGCACACACACACACACAGAGTTAGATACACGCATGCATCTGCACACACACACACACAGACATACATATATACACACATACAGATTTTTTTCTCTTTTCTGTCCTTTTTTCACTGTGCTTTCTTATGACTCACTTGGTTTTTTTTATCCACTCAAATTCCAATAGCTTGAGGATCTGAGAGCGTCGTTCAGTAGGAGGCAGGCTGGTTATGTGCACAGCAGATACTGGGAGGAATCGGAGTAAGAAAGAGGGAGGAGAGAGACAGAGAGAGAGAGAAAGAGAGACTCTGTGCGTGTTAGGGACAGAGAGAGAGAGTGTGTGAGACTGAGAGAGTGTGTGAGAGAGAGATAGAGAGGGTGTGCGTGTGTGAGTGTGCATGTATGTGTGTATGTATGTGTGTGCATGTGTGTGTGTGTGCACGTGCGTGTGTGTGTGTGTGTGTGTGTGTGTGATCTGCCACCTTTTCCCAGCTGCACAGGTACACACAGCGACGGGCCTTTCCAGTCTTCCATGCCCACATTTTCTCACCGCTGATTGGCCGGGACACGTGGCTGGGGGCTCCCAAAATGCCCCAGCTTCCGCCGTCCTTCAGATCCTGAAAAATCTAACAAATAAAAAAGCGATGTGAGTTTTAACAGCGCTTCGGAGGGGTGGAGGAACAGAAACCGCCACAGATTACAGAGCTGAAAATGGCCCACTGCCTCTCAGGAAATAACCCATGCCTTCTGCAGGTTTTTAAAAATAAGTAAAATAAATAAACAGTTAAATATATATATATATATACACTTGTAGGTGGAAATAAACTTGAACAATGCAGCAGCAGCTCTTGTTCTGCAGGTGAAATTCACTGGAGGCTTTCAGCTTCATGTTGTCATTCACAGACACTTTGGGGGCGGGCGGGGATGGGATGGGGGGGGGGGGGCGGCTGTCTTGTTGAACAGGGAGTACACAGAGGTTGTAGTAACCTTGCAGCTTAACAGCACAACAGGAAGAAGACACGGGGCCAGTCAGACGCTGGGGAGGACGATTCAGACGCTTTCAGCTGAGCTGAGCGTTTATAAACAGGCCTGTCGTCACGCCAACGCCCCTTTACAGATGAAGCCAGATATAACCAGTCAAATAACGTCAGGCTTTCCTTCTTAATATAACCGATGAACCATTTTATCCGGAATGTACTGATAGTGACTTGTGCTGTGTGTAATTGCCTCTACTCTGGGGCTACGCAGAAAAATCAAGAGCCAGTGCGGAGACATCGGCTCACAGATTTACCGTGTGATTCCTTTCATTTACCAAACAGCAGAGAGCCATCCAGACCAGTGCATTTAAACCGTTGGGCCTCCTAATTACTTGTTAGCAACATTCTGTTTAAGTTCGTGAAGTTTAAATGTTCCCTTTAAATTTGTCAGTCTGCAAGTGCTCTCCATTTGGCCTGTATAGGGTTACCCAAGATTAAAAGCACTCCCCCCCCCCCCCCCCCACTTTGCTAATACATTACTGAAATTGTGCATGGTTCCCTCAGTTAGGAAAATTTTTCTGTCTGTCTGTTCCAAAAAAACAGAGGGGGTGTGGGAGGGGGTGTAGATCGATGAAGGGCAAACGGTTGGCACTGGATGGAGTGGGGGGGGGGGGGGGGGGGGGGGTGAGGGGGGGCGTTCTCTGGAAGTTAAGAGGCTGAGTGAGAGGCCCCAGGAATTTCGGCTAACTTATCGAGGTCTTTGATCCCCGAAGCTCAGGTTGCAGGCAGGCTTCAGTGTTCTTCCCTTCGCTTAAAACAATAAGCCTGTGTCCAATCGCAACGGGCTTCTCGCCGTGACCTCTGACCCCCTCCAGAAGTCGGGAGGAAAAGAGGAACGGGGTTCATTTTTTTGGGTTGGGGAGGGGAGGGGGGCTGTCTGTCTGAAACTCCCATCTGTAAAGATTTTTTTTGTGTTCTTCTTCTTGGTCTTAAAACAAGACTTGATTCTAAACGCTTCAAAATTCTCCACATGTGCAAACAATTAAGTTTTGATGACAGAGTCTGGTGGGACACACACACACACACACACACACACACGTGCACACACACATGCACAGACACACAAACTCACACACACACACACAGAAAGAAAAGAAGACGCACACATGCACACAGACAGTGGCCTAGCACCCGCCCATTTTTACTTTCTTTCAATTTTGGTATTGATTGGTTTTATTTCTTTTCTTTTAGCAGGTTTGCAGTTACTTTTTGGCCTGCACACAGATCTTTGCTGACCCTTCACCAGGACAAATATGCCCCCCCCTTAAACCCCCCAACCTACACCCCCACTTCTCACCCCCCCCCCCCCACTCCCCCCACTCCCCCCCCAGTTTGAAAATGAAATCTGGTTTACATTCCCTTCGGCCAATGGAAGGAACTTCTAAAACTCCACCAGCCCAGCGGGACAGAACAGGCTCCGCCTCCGTGCAGAACAGGGTCTCCCTGGCGATTCCGCAGGGGGCAGCGAACAGTTAAACTGCTAAAACAAAGAGCGGGGGAAAAAAGCTGCGTTAAGTGCCTGGTGCGAGATTAAGAACTGTAGGAGGCTCTCATTAAATCCACATTATCAACGTCTTCCCGGCGAATGCAAATCATGTCTTTGGCTCTCTGAAAAAAGGCAATGAAGAGTGTGCAAGAGTCAATGGCTTTCTAATAAATCGTGGCGCAGTATATTTGAGCAGTAACTGACAGGAGCCTCTCTTGCCCTTCATGGTTTGGCGGTTACAGCGAACATCTCGCAGAACTTCCAAACGACGCACGAAATCCCCGCGATGAAGAATTACTTTCCTTCTAAATGTCCTAAAACGTTGCATTATTGTAGTACGGCTCTTGTTGAGAGAAGTTTTTTTTTTTTTGACACTGATCAGTTCTGTGCAGATGTAAGGGAACCCATTGATGTTGGAGCACAAGGGTGTTGGGGTGACATCTGACTGTACTAAGGCTTGAAAGGTTAGGCTTGGCTTCAGCAGGTTTTTTATTCTCATTGTAACTGTGTGGTAATATTAGTTTTTAGTCATTTTGATCAATTGCAGTATCGTAATAGATGAGAGTCGGGACATTGTGTATGTGTGTTTTTGGGGGGGGAACATTGTGCTCAGCCCCCCCCCCCCCAAAAAAAAAAATGAATTCCTGCTTCCTGTTACTGCTTCCTGTTACAGTACATGCTTCACAATGGCCACCACATGTGCTGCATTCCACACTAGCATGCATCTCTGTTCTCAGTACAGGAAGACTTCGCGGCTCCAAAGTCAGCAGGAGCCGTGTGACCCTGCTAGCCTCTCACAGAACCAGCGACCAATGGTGCCAACGAATGGCGGTAAATAAGGGAATGGGGTAAATATGGGAATGGGATAAATTTGGGAATGGGAATAAATACAGGAATGGGATAAATTTGGGAATGGGAATAAATATGGGAATGTGATGGATATGGAATGGGATAATTATGGGAATGTGATGGATATGGAATGGGATACATATGGGAATGTGATGGATATGGAATGGGATACTTATGGGAATGTGATGGATATGGAATGGGATAATTATGGGAATGTGAAGACTGCTCTCTGTGCACTGATCTGATTCCCGTTTTGTTCCTGGACAGCCGGCCTTATCCAACCTTCTCAAACTTCTTGTGCCTGTTCATCCGGCTCATCCTGTGGGTGCAGTAGAGTAAGAAACACGGCAGTGATGAGAAGATATAAAAGACAGGCGCAAGGGAAGAAAAACAAACAATTACCCAATCGGATTTCAGTGGGAAAGTTAAACTCCCCCTCCCACTTCACCCCTCCCCCCCCCCCCACTTCCCAGGGGCTAACCCAGGCCTGTTTTGATTATGAGATTGCTCAGCGCCAATTAACAAAATGACGGGATTGTTGAAGTCTGGAAGACCTGTCAGAGCCGGTGATTGTTTGGCTACTTTTCTCTGGTGTAGTATCCAACCTCCAGGGGGAAGTCATTGTGCTTCGTTTTTTTTTCTTCTTTTTTTTACATTTTTTTGTATTTTATTTTCAATTTTTTATTTTTTGCAGCCAATGTTGCCGTGGATACCGAAAAATAATAAAGGGTGAAAAAAAAGAGGAAGAAAGGAAGAATTGGCCGCGCCTTCCTGTTGTTGCCTCGGCGACGTGCGCACCACTGACCGTGTTCCGTCCGGCGATCACAGCTCCAGCAGTACCGCCGCTGACTTTGGCAGGCGCACCGTGTCCTGTTCCAGGAACACTGCAGGGGGGCTGTTTTCGGTTCACACACCCCTCCCCCCCCCCCCCCCCCGCCACTGCAGCTCTCTCACACTGTCACCTCCGCTAGTCTTTGCTCTTTTCCGCACGTAGTGATCACACCTGGGTCAAAATAAGCTCGCCCTTTTTGACACTGACAACAACCAGTGTTCAGGAGGAAAGTCCTCACAAAACCAGTTCAACCAGTGTTCAGGAGGAAAGGCCTCACAAAACCAGTTCAACCAGTGTTCAGGAGGAAAGGCCTCACAAAACCAGTTCAACAAGCAATCAGGAGAAAAGTCCTCACAAAACCAGTTCAACCAGTGTTCAGGAGGAAAGGCCTCACAAAACCAGTTCAACAAGCAATCAGGAGAAAAGTCCTCACAAAACCAGTTCAACCAGTGTTCAGGAGAAAAGGCCTCACAAAACCAGTTCAACAAGCAATCAGGAGAAAAGTCCTCACAAAACCAGTTCAACCAGTGTTCAGGAGGAAAGGCCTCACAAAACCAGTTCAACCAGTGTTCAGGAGAAAAGGCCTCACAAAACCAGTTCAACCAGTGTTCAGGAGAAAAGGCCTCACAAAACCAGTTCAACCAGTGTTCAGGAGAAAAGGCCTCACAAAACCAGTTCAACCAGTGTTCAGGAGAAAAGGCCTCACAAAACCAGTTCAACCAGTGTTCAGGAGAAAAGTCCTCACAAAACCAGTTCAACCAGTGTTCAGGAGAAAAGTCCTCACAAAACCAGTTCAACCAGTGTTCAGGAGGAAAGGCCTCACAAAACCAGTTCAACCAGTGTTCAGGAGGAAAGGCCTCACAAAACCAGTTCAACAAGCAATCAGGAGAAAAGTCCTCACAAAACCAGTTCAACCAGTGTTCAGGAGGAAAGGCCTCACAAAACCAGTTCAACAAGCAATCAGGAGAAAAGTCCTCACAAAACCAGTTCAACCAGTGTTCAGGAGAAAAGGCCTCACAAAACCAGTTCAACTAGCAATCAGGAGAAAAGTCCTCACAAAACCAGTTCAACCAGTGTTCAGGAGGAAAGGCCTCACAAAACCAGTTCAACCAGTGTTCAGGAGAAAAGGCCTCACAAAACCAGTTCAACAAGCAATCAGGAGAAAAGGCCTCACAAAACCAGTTCAACCAGTGTTCAGGAGAAAAGGCCTCACAAAACCAGTTCAACCAGTGTTCAGGAGAAAAGGCCTCACAAAACCAGTTCAACCAGTGTTCAGGAGAAAAGGCCTCACAAAACCAGTTCAACCAGTGTTCAGGAGAAAAGGCCTCACAAAACCAGTTCAACCAGTGTTCAGGAGAAAAGGCCTCACAAAACCAGTTCAACCAGTGTTCAGGAGAAAAGTCCTCCAAAACCAGTTCAACCAGTGTTCAGGAGAAAGTCCTCACAAAACCAGTTCAACCAGTGTTCAGGAGGAAAGGCCTCACAAAACCAGTTCAACCAGTGTTCAGGAGGAAAGGCCTCACAAAACCAGTTCAACAAGCAATCAGGAGAAAAGTCCTCACAAAACCAGTTCAACCAGTGTTCAGGAGGAAAGGCCTCACAAAACCAGTTCAACAAGCAATCAGGAGAAAAGTCCTCACAAAACCAGTTCAACCAGTGTTCAGGAGAAAAGGCCTCACAAAACCAGTTCAACAAGCAATCAGGAGAAAAGTCCTCACAAAACCAGTTCAACCAGTGTTCAGGAGGAAAGGCCTCACAAAACCAGTTCAACCAGTGTTCAGGAGAAAAGGCCTCACAAAACCAGTTCAACCAGTGTTCAGGAGAAAAGGCCTCACAAAACCAGTTCAACCAGTGTTCAGGAGAAAAGGCCTCACAAAACCAGTTCAACCAGTGTTCAGGAGAAAAGGCCTCACAAAACCAGTTCAACCAGTGTTCAGGAGAAAAGTCCTCACAAAACCAGTTCAACCAGTGTTCAGGAGAAAAGTCCTCACAAAACCAGTTCAACCAGTGTTCAGGAGGAAAGGCCTCACAAAACCAGTTCAACCAGTGTTCAGGAGGAAAGGCCTCACAAAACCAGTTCAACCAGTGTTCAGGAGGAAAGGCCTCACAAAACCAGTTCAACAAGCAATCAGGAGAAAAGTCCTCACAAAACCAGTTCAACCAGTGTTCAGGAGGAAAGGCCTCACAAAACAAGTTCAACAAGCAATCAGGAGAAAAGTCCTCACAAAACCAGTTCAACCAGTGTTCAGGAGAAAAGGCCTCACAAAACCAGTTCAACAAGCAATCAGGAGAAAAGTCCTCACAAAACCAGTTCAACCAGTGTTCAGGAGAAAAGTCCTCACAAAACCAGTTCAACCAGTGTTCAGGAGGAAAGGCCTCACAAAACCAGTTCAACCAGTGTTCAGGAGGAAAGGCCTCACAAAACCAGTTCAACCAGTGTTCAGGAGGAAAGGCCTCACAAAACCAGTTCAACAAGCAATCAGGAGAAAAGTCCTCACAAAACCAGTTCAACCAGTGTTCAGGAGAAAAGTCCTCACAAAACCAGTTCAACAAGCAATCAGGAGAAAAGTCCTCACAAAACCAGTTCAACCAGTGTTCAGGAGAAAAGTCCTCACGAAGCAGCAGCTCAGCCAGCCAGCCTGCAGATTACAGACTTAGTATTTTAAAAAATTTTCCTTCATACAATTACATGTTTTCGGCTAGTAAAATTATATTTCTACCTTTCTAAAGGATTATGCCGCAGGGTTTTCACATTTCACCAGCATCTGAAGAGTTAAGGTATTTTAAATAAATGTTGACCCAGGTGTGGGTTTTGATACATATTTTTCCTGCTAATTTAAAATAAGAGACTGACAGAACGCACTAACACCGGGAAGAGGTGAGAAATCTGCCAATCTCCCACATCTGTTATTAAATCTTTAACCAGAGCCAAGTGCCACTGTAGCAGGATCAGGGGATTATATCACCTATTAAAAGATAAAAGAGCTTTTCTCACAGATGGACTCTTTTCTCAGCAAATGAGCAGCACAAACTGAGTAATCAGGCCTATTATTTATACACAGACAAAAAAAGAAAAGAAGTAGATAGTTCCAACTTGCCCTAAAAGCCCATCAATTTAGTTAAAAGCTAAGCCTTTAGAAAATGAGTTCACCGGCAATTGGATGAAATGGTCAAGACTGAACTCAACAGCACAAAAGCGTTCATATGAGCTCGTCATCACACCCACATCAAACTTACTACAGCATCAAATTAATTAAAAGAAATGTCCTTGCTCCAGAATTGACATGCACCTCTGACAGACGTTTGCTTGTCTATGGATGTTCAGGGACAAGGGTGGAGGGGGGGTTGTGGGGGGGGGGGGAGGGGGTGTTACTGTTAGCAAGTAGCAAAGCAGTACAATCACCTTTTTCAAGGTTTTGTTGTGTGGCATATGCTATGTAGTGGTATACACAATTAAAAAGTTTTCAGGCTAGTCAACTCCTTAGAGTTCCTACGGTAAGCCTAACAGTTATTTAGAGTTAGTAGATATGATTTGTAACTGTTAAATGTTGCTGGTATGATCTTAGAAAAACAAGAAATGGACCAGTGTGTGGGTAAACCAATGTCATGATATTCTTGAAGGTTACCTCAGTTAATCAATGAATCCAAGATCTGCTCTCCAGTTGTATGATTTCTTTATTTAACCTTAATAAATACTGATGATTGTAAACAACTATTCTGTAACAGCATATAAATGCATTGGCGATATACATTTGAAACTGGAAAATCTACTCATTAACATCAATATCTTAGCAGGGTATTTTTGTAATTCGTGGAAGAACGCTGCAGTATGTTTTCTGGGGAGGAAATGCAGTGCCACGTTTGACTGACTGAGATTAGAGGGCACCCCACAAATAAATAACAATGAAAATCACATTCTGAATGTCCAGGAAACTTCAGAGTTTTTTTTAACATCTGCTGTCAAGAAGCAATACCGCCTTGGTAAATAAATAAAACTGCAACAATAAAAAAGAAAGGAACCCGTATCTTTAGCCTTGAAGGTCAAACTGAATCTGAGCTTCCAAGATTATTTCTCCATGAAATGTTTCCAACTGCGAAAGAAGTAACTTTGGGAAAGTTTTTTTTTTTTTTTTTTGTGGAATGTGTTTGGCTTTCGCCTTCCCTGTATTTTGGAGTCATAAATATTTCTTCAGGGCACTTTTTCAGTAGCTGCTGGGTGGGTAATCCGATTAATGCACCATTATAGTTCTAGTGCATCTCGAATGTGCCACTGCCAAGTGAGGTAGCACTACAAGGCGATGTATAATCAGTGGTGGGGTTGCCCAGGGATACGGAGGGTTTAGTCATAGTGGTCCCCATATCTTGTCACTCTCTAGCAACCCCTGCTGGTCAATCAGATACCTGCAAGATTGTATGTTAAGCCTGGTCACTCTCTAGTGACCCCTGTTGGTCGATCCGACACCTGCGAGTTCGCATGTTAAGCTGCACATGAAGAGTCTTCCTGTGACTCATGTCTGTGGGAGCCTAACCTGCGTGCCGTGGTCTGATGGAAGTGCCTCTTAGCATCGCGAGTGCCTCTGATCTGAACTAAGAGTCATGAGGCCTCTAGGAACATACAGGCAGGTATCAGAGTGGCTTTGTGGAGCGATCTTTATTCCTTTTTAAGGGCCGAGAACATGCGGAGTTCAGACCGCTCGGCCTCTCACTCTCACGCTGTTCCAGCTCAGCGTCTCTCCACCGCTCAGCTCTGCTTTTCATCTCCCGCCCAAAACAGACTGCATCAGCGAAGAATCTGAGGATTTCTGACCACACGCCACACCAACAGAAATCTCTCTCTCTCTCTCTCTCTCTCTCCCTCTCTCCTCTCTCTCTCTCTGTTTCTGCAAGTTTAAAAGGTTCTTGCCGGTAGTCATGGAAGGATATTCGTAAAAAAAGGACAATTGAATGGCTTTGTCTATCGGAACGCTAAGGTTTTCACAGCGCCGCGATATTAAGATACTGAAACGCTGGCATATTCAGCCGCACCACGAGAGACATAAATCACTTTTCACAGATCTCCGGCGAGCCATCATTGTGTACCCTAAAAACTTCAAGGACCGTCTTACGAGGAGGAGCATCGAGTGAATCATATCTATGGTCTCCTATAGAATGGTGTATTTTATGGGTTCCGCTCTGTGATGTCATAATGGGGGCCTTGTGACATAGTCCCCTGTTTCCGTGTGGGGTAGGACACGCCCGCCGAGAGTAAAGAACAGGAAGTGCGGCTCAGTCAGGTTTTCAGGTGGCCATCGGATACCTTCTCTCTGCTGATTTTAACCATGCTGGGAATCGTTTTGTTATTTGGAGAATCCGAGCCCACCCCATGCTGCGGCTCATTTCTCACTGCAGTCAAGCCGACTGTGAGTTCTTAAACCATCCCCCTTCTGACAGAAACAAAAACAAGTATTCCCCCCCCCCCCCTTTTTTTTAACCACAGGAAACTTAAACACTCAGCACAAGTGGAAACAAATTTCTGCGTTCAATCAAAAAGAGTTTGTTTCTGTGAACTGCATTCCACGCAAATTAGTTTCTGAGTATGCCTCATGCCCAAAGGGCACTACATCTCCCATGATCCTCCACACCCCTGTATGCATGTGTGACAGCACATAAAAACAGACAAATGTGAGGTTGTTGAAAGCTTTGACGCCTTGGCCACTGTGGCTGCCATAAGCAGTGATGCTGTGCCAACAAAAAAGCAAAGCTGGTTTGAAATTGAAATTGTGTCCTCCGTACGTGGACAGGTGTGATTTACCTGGGGCCTGGTTCTGTAGGTTAATTCCCAGCTCTGGTTCAGGAAAGCTGTAGAGTCGGCTGGCTTTCATTGATACCAGGCAGTCAGTCCGTCCATCAATCAACCCTAAAGTAAATGGTGAAATGGTCAACTCACCCCACCTGGTGTCTTTGTTCTGAGTTGGTCGCTGGTTTAAAGGTGAGAAGGTGCGGTCCTCCAGGAGCAGGTACGAGGACAGCCGGGTGTCTCTTCAGTTCCGTACACCCGCCTTGGAGTCTGGCTGTCCAAACCGCACACCGAGCAGAGCAGGCCTGTTAGTGCTCGGTTTCCTCCCCGTGCTCAGCCGCGGGTAATTAGGGTTTAATTGAACGCCGTTCCGATTCCTCGTTGTTGTCGGTATTGACGTGTGAAGATCCTATCAGCCTTTTCATTACCGCCTCCTCCGCGGCGGCAGCTGGCGAATCACGTGCCACCTCCACCCCCCCCCCCCCACCCCCACCCCCACCCCCACCACCCAGGCAAAAAAAAGCAATCAGCAATTATACCAGTTAGGAACCAGGCTGCTGGGTGCTGGAGTGTTGCTCTGAGGGTTGCAGAGTGGGGGGGTGGGGGGTTGGGGGGTGTTAGTGCTCTGGGTGGTTAAGCCAGAAACCAGTAAGTAATAGGTGTTGGGGTTGGGGTTGGGGGAGGGGGGGGTGTAGCGGCATTGATGAAGACGCAAATGAATAATGTTGGAGAAATAAGTTATCCCTTTCATTAATAGCACCCCCTCTCCCCCCCCCTTTCCCAGGTTTAATTAATTGTGGCCACCACCACCAGCCGAGCAGAGCGATTTATACGCGCTCTCAAACCGCCGGCAATTAGGCAGGGGCCACATCCGCGCGCGCTCGCCATTAACAACAATTTACTTAATTAGTCAGCGGTGATTTGTGTACCGACGGCTAATTCCTTAAGTGGCTGTCAGGGGTTAGACACGGAGACTTCTGCCCGAACCGTCCCCCTCAGCCCCGCCCTCTGAGCACACCGTGTCACGCTAGGGTGCTTCATTCATGCGTGCGCGTGCGTGTGTGTGTGTGAGTGAGTGAGTGAGTGAGCGAGCGTGTATGTGTGTGTGTGTGTGTACATGTGTGCAGGTGTGTGCGCTTTTCAAAACAGAAAAATAAGGGTCTTATCCTGGTCAGGGTAACGGGGGGTGTATGGAGCCTATCCCAGCATGCATTGGGGCGAGATGCAGGAATATACCCTGGACAGGCCGTCAGTCTATCGCAGGGCACACACACCATTCACTCACACACTCATACCTATGGGCAATTTAGAGACTCCAGTTAGCCTAACCTGCATGTCTTTGGACTGTGGGAGGAAACCCACGCGGACACAGGGAGGACATGCAAACTCCACACAGAAAGACCCAGGCCGGATTTTAACCCAGGACCAATCTGCCCTTAAAAATCATTATAAAATTATAATAACAAACTATATAGTACAGTACACATCACACCACGCGTTTGTCGGTGTGTCAACTCTCTGTACACCTTTTAGCAGGATTATGACACATGAAGTTTCCTTATGTCACATTTCCCACATGGTTTTAAATAATAAGAAGCAATTATATGTTTGTGGTGGTGGCCATGACGATGATGGCGGTTATGATGATGATAATTACGACACTGATGATCATAAAATTGAAATGTGCTTGCGCTGAATGTAATTTTAAAGCAATCATGTCGCGGGTAACCTTTTTCAAACCAATCTGCGCCCGGGGAAGGCGACGGCAGCGGCGTTGGGGGCCTGGCGCCTCAGAACTTTAATCAACGTTAATCAATCAGAGGGAGCCGGGCACAGTGGGCGGGGTTAGGGTTAGGGGGCGGAGCTCGCTCTCTGCCAGGAAAGGGTATCACAGGGGACCTGTGCAGAGCTTTATAAGAGATGTTCTGCTCCAATGAGAAAAACAAAAGCTGGAGGATGCTTTCATCTTCACCTGCACACACATATGCCTACACACACACACACGCACGGAGTGTCAAACACACATACACACACACACACACAAACCCGTACACAGACAGTCCACATAACACACACCACATCCCACACACACACATGCCCACCCCTCCACACACACACACGGGCACACCCCCACACACACACTCACACTCACACACACACACACACAAACAGCCCCCCCCTACACACACACACTCACACACACACACACTCTTCTCCGGGTTTGACACAGGGCAGGGCTCTCCAGCTGTTTCAGCCGCGGCGGCGCTAAAATTAGCCGATTATCCAATTGAAGAGCGGCAGGCAGGATGGCGGTAATTACCGGCTGATTGGCAGAAGGGCGGCAATTAACGGGCTTGGGCTCTTTCAGTGGGGGAGGGAAAAAAAAGGAAAAAGAGCGAAAACACACACAGTGGCTTCTTTACAAATCCCCGCAGTGGCTCTGAGGCCCGGGGAGGCGGAGCTTTAACTGCACAGCGCCCCTTCGTCGCTAACGGAGGCTAGCTAGCTCTCCGCAGCCGGACGCGCGGACGCCGTCACACCGCGCGCGCTGACGGGTCCTCCCGCGGGGACGGAGACTATCCCAGCATGCTCGTGGCTACCTGACCGGGCTACGGCAGGTCTGTATTTGCTGCTCTTTCTCACTGCGGGGGCGGGGGGGTAATGATTTAATTAACGTACGGTATGTGCAGTGGTGTGGCGATCGATGTACTGTACTGCAAACCCTGGTTTTACCAAACCCAGTTTTAGGAGTTTGCCGGTACAGCACAGAGAGGGGTAAAGACCCGGGTTCAGGATCCGGGGAGAGCGGGAGAGAGGGGTAAAGGATCCGGGGAGAGAGGAAGAGAGAGATAAAGACCCGGGTTCAGGATCCGGGGAGAGAGGGAGAGAGGGATAAAGGATCTGGGTTCAGGATCCGGGGAGAGAGGGAGAGAGGGAGAGAGGGAGAGAGGGATAAAGGATCCAGGGGGAGAGGGAGAGAGGGATAAGGATCCGGGTTCAGGATCCGGGGAGAGAGGGATAAGGATCCGGGTTCAGGATCCGGGGAGAGAGGGCTGATCGATACTCCTGCAGACGGTCTGATTAATGAGCCGTCGCTCCTGCCGTTTGTTTTAAAGCCCAAAGACAGGCCTTCAGAGTGGGGCTCTTTACGAGGTTAATAAAACCCTAACTGCGCTCATAAAGGGGACCGAGCTGGTGACACACCCGCCCCAGCCCGTCTCTACGCCTCACACGCGTACCGCAAAGTCACTGCGTGCGCTCCTCTCAAAATCCCCCACCCCCCATCCCCCTGCAGCTCCGCCCCCCATCCCCCTGACTCCACCCCCATCCCCCTGCACCTCCACCCCACCCTCACCTCCACCCCCCATGCGCCTCCGCCCCACCATCCCCTGCACCTCCACCCCACCCTGCAGCCCCCCCATCCCCTGCACCTCCACCCCCATCCCCCTGCACCTCCACCCCCACCCCCTGCGCTCCGCCCACCATCCCCCTGCACCTCCCACCTCCACCCTGCACCTCCACCCCCACCCCTGCACCTCCACCCCCACCCTGCATCTCCCCCCCACCCCCTGCACCTCCCCCCACCCCCCTGCACCTCCACCCCCACCCCCTGCACCTCCCCCCCACCCTGCACCTCCACCCCACCCCATCCCCCTGACTCGGCCACGCTGAACACTGTCAGTTCCCCTCTGGTCACTGATACTCATCTCTGAACCCAGCGGTTTGGAGCAGGTCAGAAATCAACTCAGATAAATATAGAAAAACCCTTTAAAACCCCTTTTAAACCCTTTAAAATCCTTTAAAATCCTTTAAACCCTTATAAAACTCCTATCACCACAATCCTGATTAGTAAACCCAGTGACACCGAAACTTCGCACGATAAAATCCGCTATATTCACACATTACAATATTACAACGTGACCTCTGCAAAGTGGCTGGGAAATAGACTATGAAAGAGAGGGGGGGGGGGGGAGAGACAGAAAGAGAGCAGGAGAGAGAGAGAGAAAGAGAGGGAAACATAGAGAATGAGAGAAAATTGCCGTCAAAGAGCATAGATAATTTGCTGAACCGAAACATATCAACAAAGCAACATGAATTAATAATAAACGCAAAAACAACAAAAGAAACCAAATGTCGCATTAAGAACCACCATGAAAATGCAGAAAAGGGCAGACACAGTGAGAGAGATAGAGAGAGAGAGAGAGGAGAGAGAGAGAGAGAGAGAGAGAGAGAGAGAAGGAGGGCTCTGATAGGCTCGTGTGTGTTCTGTGGATCATCCACACAGTGCAGCAGTCAGAGCAGAGTTTAGGCCGGATTGTTCCTGACCCGTACGAGCTCAGGTGGAATAATCCAATCGGGAGTAATAACAGGGCCCCCCCCCTGCAGCCCGAGTCTGGGGCGGGACGAGCCGGGATCAGGGGCAGTCTGCTGGTTTCTATTAGGGGTGAGTGTTACCAAAAGCCTCCCAAATCCCAAAATTTCCCATCTAGAGGTCCGCCCCGAGAAAGTCGCTGGAGACGCTAATCTCTCCATTTTCTCACTTCTGCACAGGGACACACTCTGGGAATGTTGTGGGAATGTTGTGGGAATGCCGCTGGGAATGCCGCTGGGTTTCCGGATGGAACTGGGTTCCCTGTTTGAGTGGCGTTCGACCACAAACGAAGCACAGGCCCGTATCTGAGTTGAGCCGACTTGTGTCTTACAGAAAAAGGTTTTTACAGTTGAATGTAACGAAAGGAAAATAAAAAACAATATGCAATGCAAGCTTTAAGAACAAAACACTCTGTTTGTGCCTCTGTGTGTCATCACTCAAAACAAAAATACTAAAATAAAAAATGGCGGGGTGTCCTCCCAGCAGGAGCCGGGCTGTTGTGCTGAGACCCCGGAGCGGGGGAGGTTTCGGGGAGCGGGGCGCCCCTCAGTTGAGCGGGGTGCCGAAAGTCGAACTGAAGCACCCCTCCTGCACGTGAGGCCCAGCACATGCGCTCCAGATGGGCCCCGGCCCGAAACGCAGACACCCCCCTACGCCCCCCCCCACCACGCCCCCTCCACCCCCGCCCTCCCCCCTCCCTCCCCCGCCCACCGCCCCCCCCCCCCCCCCCCACCGCCTGCTCCCTCACTCGCCCTCGACGGTCTCATGCAAGATCTCAGAGAAAGAAAAAAAAATTCCATAATTTTTTTAAATTTTATTTTCTAAGCGAAGACACTAGGCTATAACTTCTCCCTGAGCGTCATTAAGATATAAAGGTTTATGCGCTTACCTTTAAACTGCTGTACACCCTGGGCTTTATGAAAATTAATCGTTTTGGGCCTTCTTAATTTCTTTGGCAGACACTCATCTGAACTGGACTTGCATTATAATTTTTTTTTTTTTTTTTTTTTAAATGCTTCGTTCACTTGTACATTTCAAACCTGCGCACTTTTGCAGACAAGTTTGTCTGCTTAACCAACCGAGCCAGGTCTCACCTGGAATGAGATTGAAGGCATTACAGGATGAAAGATGGCATTCAGATGCACTGGAAGCGTCTACATGAAGGGCTGTGATCTGCTAACGATTCCCTTACACGTGTAGCTGTGCAGAACCTTTAAAGATCATTCCAAACTCCAGTGAAAACATGATTATACAAATGAACGAATGAACAAACGAATGAATGAATGAATGAATGAATGAATGAATGAATGGAAAAAATTTCAGATCCTTGCAGTCTGTTTTCTCTATGACACGGTGATGAAAAACAAAATCGTCCAATACCAATACTGCGTACAAAACTAATAAACTCATTATGTTTTTACAAAAAATATATCACGTTTTATCAGGGAGTCAATTAGCCAGTTAACCCAATTAAGAAATACCATTCTGGGCCTCTTGTGGACGGCACTGTTTCATAACTGCTAGTATACTTGTATACTTACAGGATACCAGTCAGTATGTATAACTGGTATCCTGTAAGTATACTTGGGAAGTATACTTGGGAATATTCTTATTTTTCTCACATGGGCATTAAGGAGTGCACTAATCTTTATTTATCTGATTAGCGGTGAGAGGGGTGTCAGACAGGGCGCCTCTGTCCCCCC
>NC_057942.1:1857500-1872500 GCF_018555375.3 Anguilla rostrata
CCTGCTGGCGGGGTACAGGGTGGGACCCCAGCACAAATCTGTGGGTGGTATGCAGATTGCAGAATAGTAAGGCTCCTGAAGAGCAGTCCCCAGGTTTATGGGGGGGGGGGGGGGGCAGGTTTCTAGAAAGTCCCCTTCTTAAATGACATAATTTGTTTGCCTTGTAGACACCCTGGGCTTCGAGAGTAAGAGTCTGAATTTCAGGCACTCTGATCAACACGGCGCAGACTATCTGCAGGAAGTCTCCAAGCGCCTCCTTCCTGCCGTTTATTATGGGTGTTTATCTCTGGGTTTTCTTTTTTTTTTTTGGTTGTTTTTTTCTGCCTTGCAATATCTTTGCAGAAAACCTTTATGGGCTTCTACAGGGAAAAACCACAGATAAAAAATACCCAACGTGAAAAGAATGTTTTCCTGGTAGACAGCCGTTCTAAAAATGACACTTAAATTTAATTAGAAGCAGTTGCCGGCTCCTCTCCTCTGAGCTTGAAGAGGCCCTCGCTAGTCTTAGGTCTTTTTTTTTCTCTCCTTTCAGACGTTTGAATAACGCAGGGGCCACCCCCACGGCCTAATGCAGAACATTCTCTCAGCGTTGCTGCAAGGCTACGGGCGCGTTACCCCAGCGCTGTGCCAATGCTATGGCTAACCAGCCCTGCGTCAGATAAAGACAGGTTCTGTAGGTGCATCTGCAGATGCTGAGTGTCTATAATGCTGATGTAACCAATCACTACCAGTTACTGAAAGCAATGGAGTTCTAGAACACTGACTTGGAATTTTGAGGGAAAAAAAATATTTAAAAAACCTGCTCGTAAAAAAAGAGTGAATGTACTGTACTGCGCCCTTCTATGACATCATAACCGTTCTTACACTCTGTAAACGTTTGATGCAGAACCCTTCTATGACATCATAAACACTCTTACATTCTGCAACAGTACAGTTTGGTAGTGTAATATTGCACTGGATCCTCCTGTAGGTAAGAAGCAGAGAGGATTGGAGGACCACAGGAGCTGAGTATCCGGTGTATCTGTAGTATCTGTGGATCTCAGGTGAGCTGAAGGAGTTCGCTCATGAGCATGGCATCAGATGAGCTGGGACTTCAGCAGTTTCTCTACACCCTGATGTGAAAAAGAGGTCACACACGCACAGAGAGAAAAAAATCTTTAAAATAAACTTTTTTTTCCTTCTCCTCTCACAAACTTCACTATTTATGGCCGCGAAAGGAAAATCTGATCCGGCAATTTTGCATTTACGGGAAAAATGGGTGTGCAGATGTGTGCAGATGTAATGCTTTTCCATAGAACACTGATTCATGAACCGAATGCATTTTGCATATGGCAGCAAATAAAGGGGTCACCAGCAATAATAATAATAATGATCTTAATAAAAATACTAATAAGATAAAACTGTGTGATATATGGTGAAAGAGGAGTATATCTGCAGGGATTGCAGGGTCTTGGGGAGTAAGGTCACACTGCTGGTATTTTTAGCAGTGAAACCAGCCGCTTAGGGACGTTAGCACGTTAGCGGTGCCGAGCCAGGCCTGCATCCACAACAGTGACAGTGTCATACTGAGGCTAACGCGTGTACCTGTGTGACACTGCAGGGCCCAATCGGCATGGTTCTGAACTCAGCATGGGTCGACTGATGCCCCCCCCCACCCCCCTTCAATCCCAGAATCCCCCTGGAAAAGGTATGAGAGAGCAAGAGAGAGAGAGAGATAGAGAGAGGGAAAAGAGAAGTAGGAGAGTATGACTAGAAAAGAGGAGTTCTGCCCCCCATCCACCCCTGCCCTCCCCCCCACAAGCCCCCTCTGCACCCCCCAGCCCCGCCCCCCCCCCAGTACTCTAAACACATTCAGGCCTCAATTCAGGCTCATTTATTTAAAGTTTGGCAGCGCCGGTGCCGATTCCAAAGCCCGCTACGTGCCGATTATTTAACGCAGTTTGCTCTCCCCGTCGGCTGTATTATTTTTCCTGCGCGCTTCGGTGTGTCTTGGCCCGGCAGAGTCGGTCCCGGGCCAGCGCAAGGATTTCTGGGGTCCCCCGGGCCCCCCCCCCCTCCCCCCCGACTCCACAGAAACAGGAAACAGTCATAGCGTTGCCTGGCTTTTCCCTTCCCTCCGAGCCCCTGGCCCTTTCTATTTAAATAAAAATAATACAAGTGCAAGTCGTGAAACGCTAAAATCCGTGCTAGTTTTATTTTTTCCGTTCAGTGTGTTCGCTGTTAGTGGCCATAGGGACTGAGACAACGATGGAACTAGACCACGAAGACAGACTTTAAAAATCAGAAGGTTTTAACAGTGGCCCTTCTAAGAGCAAACATATGTAATTTTGAGCTGTCCAATAAACTGCTCAAGATCCAACACAGGCTTGACTAGAACCTCTTAGTACAACTGAGTGGGAAAAACGAAAATACGAACCCAGCTAGCTAACGTATACCAACTTCGGTGCAGTCATGTTAGCCAGCTATTGTTCGAAGACTTCAGATTTAGAGTCATGTATAGCTAGGTAGCCATCTATATAGCTAATCTACTAGCTATTGAAAGAAACCTCATATTTATATTTCAAATCTGTGCATTTGTAATTTGGGGGGGGGTGTGGTCCTTTGCGATCAACTGCTGCATATTTCACGCGTGTCTCCGGGTTCAAACCCAAAATACCCCCCCCCACACCCCCTCCCCATATTCCTGGGCAGAATGACCCGATCTGAAAATATCCACTGTTGGATATCCGTGACGCACGACCCCCCCGCTCACAGCCCGACCCCCCCTTTCACACGATCGGCGCTGGAAAAACCTTCCCCGTGATTTAGCGGGCCTGTCCGGGGCCCGCGGGTCCGGCAGTATTTCAGGCCCGCGGGCCGCGTGGGGGCGGGGCTTAACACAGAGAGGTCTTGTTGCAAAGCCGGCTCTTCCACGGGCCCTACCTGCAGGGACAGTCCCCCCCCACCCCGGGGTCCACAGACCTAACGTTTAGGCGTTGGCTTTTATAAAGAAGGCAGTGTGTTTCTGCGCATACGGTAAGTGAGGGGCATTCGCTGAGCTGTGGAGTGGATTTACACCAGCAGGGTTTCTTCACCCTGTGTGCCACTGCAAAGCCCTGCAGACTGCCTGCATGCTGCTCCTGCAATCTTTGCTGAAAACCGTGGCAATGGTTGAATCCGTGAGGTGCAAGGGGGAGTTTTTTTTTGTGTTGAAAGCCACAGGCCTTCAGGCTGCTTATTTTTTTATAAACCTAAAATCAGTAAGCAGTTCAGATCCAAGAAAGCAGGTGAGCTGAGTTAACTGTGTAATCGGTGACTTTAAATGGTCAATTAAGTTCTGAGTAACAACTGCAGCTCTCCAGGGCCAGGGTTTGGGACCCCAGCAGACCCTGCAGCTCTCCAGGACCAGGGCTGGGGACCCCAGCAGACCCTGTGGCTCTCCGGGACCAGGGCCGGGGACCCCAGCAGACCCTGTGGCTCTCCAGGACCAGGGCTGGGGACCCCAGCAGACCCTGTGGCTCTCCGGGACCAGGGCCGGGGACCCCAGCAGACCCTGTGGCTCTCCGGGACCAGGGCCGGGGACCCCAGCAGACCCTGTACTTCTCCGGCACCAGGGTTGGGCCTTAGGGGGGTGTGTCTCCCCCAAAAGGAGGCTCAGCCGGACCCTCCACAGGCGACCCCCGGAATCCCCCTTTCTGTTCACGAGTCGGCGTCGAGCACATGCTAAAGCGCTAAAGCTGTTTTACGTCTCTTCGGACGGCCCAGTAACAGGACCCTGCAGACTCAGCCACATTTTCTGTCGTTAACCGAAGGATAAAACCACAATTGGGCAATAAATAGATAAATAAATAAATATGAAAAATCATTTTTTTTTCCTCTGTTGTTTTCTGCTCTTCCCAGCCTCATGTGGTTCAAGTTTCCCATCTTTTGTTTTTCCCAAAAGACACATTCTATCCCCCCCATTCTGGTGCACTAACATGACTCCCATCTGGGATCACAGTTACCCCCCCACCCCTTAACCCTCCACCCTCTTACCCCAACCCCATCCCCCCTTCCTTTCTCTCCCTTTTGTGTTCAGTCTGTGAAATTTCTGAAACCAAGACTTTTTTTTTTTTTAACTTTCCCGTCATAAAATCCTTGCTTAATGGTGGGATGTAAATGTCTTCATGATGCTTGCATGCAAACTGTTGCCGTTGGGCTATACCTCTGAGATACTAAAGGAGATGCACCATTCTGTTCGCTGCATCAAAACTACACCATATCCCATCGATAATGCCACACACACACACACACACACACACACACACACACACACACTCACACACACACACACACACACACACACACACACACACACAGAAGGTCCTGAAAGACCTGACTGAGCAGTAGCCTGAGAGCCGTGACCCTAACAGGCCCAGGAAGTGGACCAACAGATTGCCCTATGGAAGCGCCAAATAGAACAGAGCCCCTAATTAACCATTAAACCCATGTCCCTGATGTCCTTTAGAGAATCCACACCGGCAGCCGAACATGGCAACCTGCTGGAGCCACTCAGAAGCCTGGAGACCAGGGTTGAGTCAGGTAGGCAGGGAGGCTGCATCGGGGTGGAGGGCCCAGGGAAATGCAGCCCTAACCCAGCCGCTCCAGTACCGTGGCCCCAGGCTTACCCAAGGGGCCTAGGCCTCACTCACCCGCACACATGCACTGACAATGGGAGAGGAAACAGCAGGGGCCCCGTTGGTTTGGTTTGAGGATGCTGTTTAGCATTTTTGCATTATTGTTTTTGTAAAAACTCATTTTTAATAAAAATCTGTAGGTTATGAAAATTTTCCAAAGAACAACGCGCTGTATAGCTGTGTCTCCCTGTCGAAAAGGAACACGTCTGGGATCAATTAAGCGCACTGCTGCGTAATATCTGTCTAATGCTGCAGTTTTCTTTTCATCAAAGAGAAAAAAGGTCATTTACAGAGAATTCGCTAGAAATTCCTGTTGTGCCAACAGTTTTGCTTTAAGAAAGGGTCGTGGAATAGAACGCAATTAGCAGAATTTATAGTGCGCCAGAATGCTTAATTTGGAGTAATTACACAATGTATGTAATATCCCCCATAAGTGGACTCCCACGTATACACTAATTACCACTTGTTTGCATCTGCAATAATTTCAATGATTAGATACTCTTCCAGTCCTTCTCTTGTTATAAAACACACAATTAAAACTGTCAGAATCGCCAGTTTTTCATTTGCAGTTGTCAGTTGCTCATTATGATTGATAGATCCCCACTTATCATCTGAGATGTTCATTTATGATGCTGCTTTGCTTCATTGCGCATAATTTGTTTTCTATCAATAGCCGAAAAGGGAAATGTATCATAAATATACAGGATACCATAAATCCTCCATGACTGGATTTTTCCAGTGCCATAGATTTTTTATTTTTTTTTAACAATACCACAGTGTTGAATTTTTACACACAGCTACACAGAACACACTGTGAGACTGTGTGAGAGAGAAAGAGAGAGAGAGAGAGAGAGAGCTGTGATTCATTACAAAATATAAAACATGCACTGGCATAAAGGATGACTGCTTTTTCTTCTCCTCCTCCTGGTCGCGTAGAGCTGCGGGGTGCAGGGTGCGGGGTGCGGGGGCGGGGTGCGAGGTGCGGGGTGCGCCGGTGTTTGATTTCACCTTTAAACAGGCGACTAATTCAGACCTCGCGAACCAAGCTAGGTGCCTCCATAGTGTAAACAACGGCTCTGATTGGCCAATTAACTGCTGAGTAACAACGAAAATCACCAGACCCTGCGGCTCTCCAGGACCAGGGCTGGGGACCCCAGCAGACCCTGCCGCTCTCCAGGACCAGCACTGGGGACCCCACCAGACCCTGTGGCTCTCCAGGACCAGCATTGGGGACCCCTTGCTCCAGAAATGAAACAGACCTGCATGGAGAGATTTAAAAGGGGTTCTGCAACCTCTTGCAATTTTGGTGCACATGCATGCACACTCACAGAAAGCATACAGCTCTCTCATTCAAACTAGATGCTGTGTAATGCTTCAGTTTGTATACAGGCATTACTGTCATCATGAATATTAATATTACATTGTTGCTGTGCGAAAGCTATTTTTTGTTAAAACGTCCAAAATTTACAATGATAACAAACAAATTTTGAACTAAATTAGTTAACAAACAGGTTGTATAAATAAATATATCTTAGAATCGCAGAAACATGAAGGTAGGCAAAGGGTAAGCAGGAGGTAATGTTATTGGAGAAGATATTGTCCTTAGCTTGTAAAAATGTGGAAAAGTAAAGCCACTGCGTTTCAACGTCTAACCCTCGTGTACGCAAGCATGATTGACAGGTCACACGTGTGCGGCACAGTGGAGAGCCACAGGAAGTGCATGGATCTCATTTCCTGAAGGCACTTACAGTTCCTGTGGCATTCTCTGGGGGACTGCGAGAAGCGGGGGGGAGGAAATTGGGCAGAGGAGTGCGTTTTTGAAAACCTGGCAACCGCACCGCACTCCTCCAACGAACACAGCACGTGCTTTTTGGAAAAAACCGAAATCCACTTTCAGACATTCCAGATACTTCACACATAGTTCCAGAGCGCGGTCCAATCCGTCCGGGTTTTAGTGCCTTGCCTCCTCCCAGAGCCGCATGCGAGTGAGCGGGTTCGTCGGCGAGGGGGGTGGGGGGGGGGTTAAGGGGGGAGGGGGGGCGTCTACTGTTCTTTTTTTGAGCGGCCGAGGAACATCTTGTTTTCCTTTTCCACGGTTTCCTGGAAGCAGCCGTGTTCGGCACTTGGCAACCAAAGGGACACGTTTATTTCTTTTGTTTTTGTTTTTTTTTGTTTTTTTTTGCTTCTTCTTCTCCCCGCTCCGTCTCGGGCCAGAGGCGAATAGTTTAGAAACAGCCTGAGAGGTAAATCAGCCGGGGGTCGCACACGGCGCAGACCGCGGACGATTCCGTATCAAATGGTATGAAACGCAGCGCGCCTCGGCCTTCGCCAGACGGCTCCTGGACCTGCGCTCAGCGCCGCCGAAAAACCTCAAACGAGGGAGAGAGGATCGATCGGTGTGACCTGAAGAGGGCGCCAGAGAGCGCAGGAGCCCCGGACCCCCGGAGTGAGACCCCTGGACAGGGCCCGGGGCCCGGAGTCTCGTTGCTGGCTCTCTCCGAACGCGGCAGAGCTGTTTATTTTTAACTCCCGCTGTCTGAGGCGTGCGCTGCCAACCCAAACACGGGACGGCCTCTCCCAGCGCCAGGAGCCGGACTGCAGAAATAAAAAGGCCCTTTTTACCCCCCCCCTCCCCCCTCTCCTGCTCATTCTTCCATGGGGGGGGGGTGGTCTGAGGCGGTAAACGAGGTTCAGAGCGGCCAGCCGTCTGGCTCCCATCATGCACTGCACACACAGCTGCCTGTTTTTTTTTTGTGGATTTTTTTTTTTGTCGACCCTGGGATGTTTGACCCCGGGAATACCCCAAACCCCCCGACCCCAATCCCCCCCACCCCCCCCAGGGAGATGCTGGGAGAAGGTTGTGCTTGTTTCTCTGAGGGGGGGAGGGAGGGAGGGGGGGGGGGTAATGGTGGTCACACATGGCAGAGCCATGGTGACATCATCAGTCCCAGCATGCTCCAGGAGGTCAGACTCAGGGCTGACCCCGCTGTGGAGGAGCGAAGGTGAGCCGCCGTGGTCCAGCTCATTTTTCGCAATCAGGGAAAGTGACAGTTGCTCTGCGCGGGAAGGGGGCGGAGTCTGGAGGCCGGACGGGCGGGGCGGGGGGGTCGGGGGGGCACGCAGACGCAGGAAGGCCTGGCCGAGGGTCAAGCGATTCGTCTTGAGGCCCAAGCCGAGAGGACCGCCCGCTGTCCCTGTGGGCAGTTCCAGAAGGTTCTGCGTGAGGCCAGCTGCAGTGTGTGTGTGTGTGTGTGTGTGTGTTTTGTGGTTTTTCTTTCAATCAACAGCAGATCCCAGATATAAGCAATCATGCTTGTATTTAATATGTGTGTGTGTGCGTGTGTGTGTGCGTGTGCGTGTGCGTGTGTGTGTGTGTGTGTATGTGTGTGTGTGTGTGTGTGTGTGTGTGTGTGTGTGTAAGTGTGTGTGTGTGTTTGTGTACACTCTCCCAGTTATTTATCTCTATGCCCTCACAGGTGATTAGTTGGTGCCCTGGTGTGTCTGGCGGTGTGTTTGAGGACCTGTTCCTCTCCCTCCCTGGGCCCGCGACAGACACCCATCTGGGGACCCTGAAAACGTAGATCAGCCGCAAACAAAATTGAAATGTATACGGCGTCATTTCCCTTCCGTAAATGATGAGGCCCGTGTCTGATAAATAATAGATGCAGCGTCAAATATTTATACACGCAAACGCCGAAGAGAGAGAGAGAGGCCCAGGGAGAGAGAGAGAGAGAGAATGAGAGAGAGAGAGGGAGAGAGGGAGAGAGGCGGGGGAAATTCAGGACAGGAGTCGTGCGTGTTAGTTTTTTTTCCTCCTGCTCTCGTGCTAAACAATATAAATAATAAAACAATAGAGAGTGTAATCCCTGCGGCCCAATTAATTTCTCCCGTCCAAAAGGAGGGGACGATGAGGATCTCATGACGTGGGAATGAGGACGGCAGCGGCGGGATGGTTGGGGGGGGCGTTTGGGGGGGGGGGGGGGCGTGGGTGTGGGGTGTCACGCTCTCTCAGCTTTTCGGCGGTGGGCCACGTTCGCTCCAGTCGTCCGTGGGGCTGTCGGCTGGTGGCTCTGTGCTCTCCGTGTTCTGTGTGTTGCGATGGTCTGATCTACAGGAACCCCCCCCCCCCCACCCCCCATGTGAGGGGGCGGAGCTGGGTAATTAGTGGATCACCTGAGGGTCAGAGATCGCAAGGAGATAAGGCGATTGGTTTAATATCGGCCAATCACTCAGCAGCTGACTGGGGTGTGCTTTTCTCTCTCCCTCGTCTCAGACTCATTAGATGTGAGAGATCCCCTCTGCCTGCATACGTTAGGGGTCGCTGCAGCACACACACACACACACAGTCACAGACACAAACACACAGACAGACACACACACAGTCACAGACACACACACACACACACACACACAACACACACAACACACACACACACACACACGCACACACACACACAGACACTCACACACACAACACACACACACGCACACACACCACACACACCACACACACACACACACACACCATCCACACACACACACACACACACACCACACACACCACACACACAACACACACACACACACACACACACACACCACACCACACACCACACACACACGCACCCACACAGCACACACACACACTCACACACACACACACCACACACCACCACACCAGCACACCACCAACACCACACACAACTCTCTCCTCCTCTCTCTCACACACACACACACTCCCTTGCTGTAGTAATGTTCTGTGTGTGTTCTGCGTGCGGTCGGTGGGCAGGCCGTGAGCGGACCTGGGGGCTGGGTCCTCTGTACCAGCAGCAGCGGCCTGAGTGGGTCTGGGGAAACCAGTGGAGCGTGAAAACCTCTCAACCTGTCCGACCATGCATCACCCACACTGCCGAGAGGAGGGGGGGGGGGAGGGGAGGGGAGGGAGGAGGGAGAGAGGAGGGAGGGAGGGAGAGAGAGGGGGTGAAGACAGAGAGAGGGAGAGAGAGAGAGGGAGGGAGAGAGAGAAGAGGGGAGGGAGGGAGGGAGGGAGGGAGAGAGAGAGGGAGGGAGGGAGAGAGTGAGATTTTTTTGGTGTGGCGTGTGGTCAGAAATCCTTGGGGGGGGAGACACTCAGGAAGAGAGGGAAGGGGGGAGAGAGGAGGGGGTGGAAGAAGAGAGAAATGAAGAGATGGAAAGGGAAAGAGATAGAGAAATGGAGAGAGGGAGAGAGAGCAGGATGGAGGGGTGACAAAGGGAGGATGCACTGGACCCCCCCAGCAGTCAGGTGAGTTTCCCTGATGTTCCTTAGCTGTGCCCCCGCAAGCAGAACCTCACCGCAGCCTCACCTCACCCGAAACTCCACAGGTGGGATTTGCTGCATACACAACTGAGTCTGATAAAGATTTTATTTTATTTCTTTTTTTTTGTTTTACATTTTTTTTAGGACCAGCAAATCGAGTGTCACTGCCTTCCAACAGCATTTGCTCGGCGACGTGAAAGCCAAGCCTCCTAAACGGGCCTTCGCCGGGTGCAGAGACCGCCGTGAATTCTTAATCGAGCTTTAATCGCTAATTAGACAGCTAATTAATTTGCGGAGGAGGCCCTGCAGGTCGAGAGTTAGCGGCTAGCCGGCGTCGGGCGGGGCAGCGTGAAACGAGCTGTGCAGAATCGAGTCGAAGGTGCAGCTCAAACAGAATAACCCGCCAATTATAACGAGACCAACTGCCGAGCACTAAGAATAGAACGCGAGAGACGATGACAACGACGATGATGTCACAGCGCTTCCAGAACCTTCACGTGAAGGATCAAATCTGCATAAACTAGGAAGGAGTCCGTCACACTCTGTACGTGCTCCGCTTAAGGGAAAGCGTTAATTAAAATATTTGAGCTATGGAGGTTAAATAGAGGTTAAATTACCCAAATTTTCATTAGGTAATTCGAGGAAACTATCTCGTCGTTTAATAATTTGTCAATTAATAATTGTCTCAGAGTTTAATGAATGAATGCTTGAAATAATGATGTCAACCTACATGGTGCCTACATCGGTAACGAATGCAAAAGCCACCTAGAGGACGTTTGGGGAACTGCTTTCAGATTATGCTCCAAGAGAAGAGATACATGAGTTTGCCTAATAAAAGGTTTCATAATGAAAATCCTCGAGAGTTTATGCTCTACCTTGAGTATAAGTACTTTCTGAGTACCAGTTACCAGTTACTGGGAGCAGCAGTTACTGGGTGATTGAGCATCATCTTAAAGAAACTCTGTATTTCCAACATAAAGCCAACTGTTCAGCAAATGAAAAAAAAAACTGTTTTATTATTACATTAAATTATATTCAGCAACTTGTATTTACAGGGAACTTTGAATAAACATTATAACTCATCAGAGCCATAAAATATTGTCAATACTCTACTGACGTTCTAACTTTTATATTTGCGCATAAAATGACAAAAATGGGAGGTGTATGTGTGTGTATATATATTTGGCAGACTGCCAGTGAATGCTTGCTTCTGTATTGCACCAATGTCATTACTGAGGAAATGACATCAATTTGATTTTGGGGGGGGGGGGGGAAATGGTGCTATGCATCCATACATTTCCACGTGATATCCATAAGTGAAGTTTTTGATATTTTAGTATTCAGATGCTTTTTGTCTGTCAGTTTTTTTTTACGCTGCCTTAACTTCAGCGATTCTGGATTCCGGAACTTTCCAAACGGGCTGATCGTCCGCCGTAAATGGTCGTGGCAGCGTTTGCCGAACAATATGGAGGACGGGTCACCTTCCATCAGACCGTCATGCGCTGTCACGGGGAGGGACGGAATCGTTTGATGCGATGCAAGGGGGGGGGGGGGGAGGCTGGGGGTCGCTGGGAAAAAGAAGTGGTTGGTGGCAGGGGGACTTGGGGGGGGGTGGCTGCCTGTCTGCGACGCTCAAAAACAACGACTTTGACAATCCACATATCCGTGAAAAAAAAAAAGGCATCAGGTGTTCCTCTTCCCCAGTCTCCTTTCTCTGGGGCTACGATGTCGTCTTCGCAATCAATTCCGTCTATTTATCTATTTATTTATTTATTTATTCATCCCACTGTTTGTCTGTTTTTCTTCCTTGGTTTTTTTTTTCTCTTCCTGCTGCCCCTCCCTCTGCATTCTCCCCCAGTGAAGAGAAATTGAGGAAGCAATCTAAAATCCATCAGGACCCCCCCCCCCCTCCGTGCTGCACAGAAATTGAGCGGTCGCTGCAGTCAGCGGGCGGCCGGATTCAAACTCGTAGGACCTGTGTTTCCTCGTGTCTAGAGAGGTCAAGCCCCGCGTCTACGAGTACACTGCCCCCCACACCCCTAAACGCCACCCCCCCCCCCCCAGTGAGAACCGCCTCCATCCATTTACAGGGAGCCAATGGTGAATAGAGGGTGGGGAGGCGGGGGTCAGCTGGGGGGAGTGCTCCGGGTGGGGTCCGCTCCCAGAAACGAAGCGATGGACTTCAATCCATCGTTTAGCATGGCCTGGCCAGGCCACAGACAAGCTTAAACGATCGCAGACAAGACGAGAGGAAAACGAGGAGATTTCAGAGATCAGGCAGCACCGCCTTTGTGTGAAAGACTCTCCACTAATCTCACTAACTACGGTTTAAAGTTTTATGGCAAATAACTTTTAAGAACAAACCTCCTCTCCACTCTGACCCTGCCCCTGCCCCGGCAACCCCTATTCTTGCCCCCCTGCCGTACCCCACCCCACCCTCCTCCTAGGAGGTCAAAGGTCAACATCTCAAATCATTTCCCGCTGTGCATGTGCGGTTAAACAAAGCTTCTCTGAGGAACCCGTCTCATTTTCCCTCCATCTTTAAAAAAAAAAAAAAAACGCAAAAAAAACTAATCAGGGGTTTTGCCTGTCAAAGGAGTAAGTGGCGCTGTAATTTACACACGATGAGAAGATTGTTGCCAATTTGTTAAGGCAGAACAAAGCTCATTAAAGCATTTATACCTTCAACCCAAACTACAACACTGAATGAAACATACACACGTGCAGGCATATTCACGCGCATGAACGCACATACACACGTACAAGCACGAAGATACTGCCACACACACACACGCGCGCATGTGGGCACGCATACACACACACACACGCACGCACGCACGCACACACATGTGGGCACGCATACACACACACACACACTCACACACGCACGCACGCACACACACACGCACGCACACACACACACACACACACTCACACGCACGCACACACACACACGCACGCACACACACACACACACACACACACACACATGTGGGCACACACGCACACACACACACACGCACACACACACACACACACACACACACACACACACACACAGCTGTGGCGCTGTCCCTTTAACTTTCTGCAGCGCTATTCCAGAAGAGTTAAGTTAGGCAATTAAAACAAAGGCATATTTAACATCAGGTTAATGATTGGCTGACCTGGCTGCTGCCGCGGTGACAATATCTTAATTATTGAGGAACCAAAAGTCATTATGCTGCTGAATAGCCCGCAGCCCATCTCTATTGATTGCTATCCTCTCCTATTCCAGCCCGGCCAGGCTGATGAACACTCATATTATAGAGAGAAAAGGCCCTTTCCTTCTCACGGGCCGCTTGATGTGTTGAACTGTAAGCTGACACTTGGGACAAGGCTGCTGGATTTTTATTGCTTTTTAAAAAATTCATAACCAAGCTTGACATTTTTGCTGAGGAGCGATTTTTTTGCCCCCCCTCTCCTCTCCTTTCACATTTTCTTTATGATTCTTTTATTTTAGTTTTAAGTGCCGAGCACGTTAGGAATCAGACTGGGAAGGAGGATTGATCACCCGCCCCGTTCACAGGGTGAAGCAAAATGCTGTCTTTAGCTGTGAGCTGTGCCCTTTCATAGATTTACACACACACACACATGCATGCACACACACTCACACACACTAACACACTCTCACCTGACATACACACGTGCGTGTGCACACACACTCACACACATGCACACACATACATACACACACACACACTCACACACACACACACAGGTTCAGCTGGACCATAAGTGCCCTGAGCCCCAAGCCTCCTCCTCTTCTCCTCCTCTTTTCATCCCTCTCTTTCTTATTCCTCTACCTGCTCCTCTCCTCCCATCTTCTGTTTTAGGCTGTCATGGCAGACAGGGACTGCAGAGGTCGGAGGTGAGAAGCATCTGCAGAACTTCTCAGGTTTTCCCCCGTAAAAGTTACACAGTCAAGGCATTTCTTTGAGCGGATTTCTCAATCCTGAGATTCCTGATCTAAAGGTCTGTAAAACAGTGGCTCTAACGCTCCACACTCTGCACTGACATCCTCACGCTCACTCTCCTGTGTATGAATAAAGCCAGTCTCAGCTTTACTTTCATTAATAAATTATGTATTATTTATTCTCTGTTATTTACTCTTATTCTTTGACCATGGATCCACTACTGTACCGGTGTGTATCGCAGTCAGGTGTGGGCCCATCACCATCACCCCTGCCCCGTCCCCCCGCATCCCCCCGTCCCCCCTCCCCCACCCCCACCCCCTCCCCATTCCTTTGGTCCACGGTGAGTCTTCGTTGGTTTGCCACACCGGCAGCAGTAATTAGACGAACAGCGAGCACAATGATTATTAAAACACTACCAACCAGTGTTCTATTATTGAAATGCCCCCCCCCCTGCGCTCGCCCCCCCCCCAGACGTGCTGTAGTTTGTTAGATAAATTAACGCTGTGCCCTTAAATTATTAATGCGCCAGTATTTCTTTTTTTTTTGATGGCGTTCCTCTGCCCTCGGGCAAAAATTCTGGGATGGGACGCTCAGGGCCACGGATGGATGGATGGAGACGGAGAAGGAGGGGTGGAGAGGAGGAGAGGAGGAGGAAGGGAAGGGGTGGAGAGATACGGGGAGCGGGGGGGAAGCGGACGGTCGAACCCGCGTCGAAAAACAAAACAGGGGTTGTTTGATGTCAGGGATGCATCGATCGCCGTGGCGACATGCTTGAGCGGGCGGACGGAAAACAGACGGTGAGATCGCCGCGGCGACCGGCGCAGGGTTCCGAGCGGACGTCCGCGGGGGGGGGGACAGGTACCGCGGGCGCATCGGCATGCAGAGGCACACGCCGCGGAGCCGCGTCTGAGTCCTCCTGTCTGCGCGACATTAATGTGCTAATGAGAGTATCCTTGAGCTACGCCGGGGGGGGGGGAGGGAGGGGGGGGGGGGGGCAGCCGGGATATTCGCTGTTTCCTTCGTACCTTTTAATTGACACATCTGCATCCCTGATGAAATATTTACGGTCTGTGGCTTCGGTTCCCCGTGCTTT
>NC_057942.1:1877500-1912500 GCF_018555375.3 Anguilla rostrata
TGGGGCAGGGCTGTATAATGAGAACATCGGGGCAATAAACAGAGTCGGGACACCTGACACTTTTACTCACATGCCTCTTTTAGATGAATTAGAATAACAGCACTGGGAGGAATAGGTGAGGAAGTCTACTACCGGGAATATGAACTCATTTAATCTTATGTACAGAGAGTATGGATATATATTAATACAGTTATATATCCGTATTTCTGTGGGGAATTCTCTGCCGTGAGCTTGTTGACACCAGGCACCTGGAGTATAAATCATTCGGTTCTCAGTATCATAGAAGAAGAAGAAGAAAAAAAGCCCTCTTCCCCTTTCAGAGCTGGTGAGTCTGGCTCTATGGTGGGGCAGGCCGGTCTGGCTGTGAGCTGTTCTTCCCGGCCTGATTCCTCCCGTGGTCTGGACTGGAGAATTCCAGAAAGCCTACCCTGTCAAGCAGGGGGGTCATGTGACGATATCCCAGCATGCTCGCTGTTTTTGGTAAGTTGTTGAACTGAAAGAATACTCTTCTTTTTTTTCCCCTCGGCCCAGCAGATATTCAGCTCCTGCATTCCTTTGGTCCTTTCTCTCTCTCTCTCTCTCTTCCCCCTCTCTCTTTCTCGCTCTGTCTCTCTCTCTCTCCCTCTTTCTATGTCAGACCCACACTAAAAAGGCGTAACTAAGGACAGAGCCAGCTGTAGGATTTTGGTGGACGTAAACAAGAAGTTACAGAAGAGAGAGAGAGAGAGATGGTGGAAGAGAGAGAAAGAGAGAGGCAGAAAGCGAGAGAGAGGAGATTCCCTAGCGAACACTTCACAGTTCACCCTCCACCCTGATCTCCACACCCCTCTCCTCCCAGCCCAGTGTTAATTAATTGGGGTAAAGAATTGGGGCTCTTCGTTTTAAATGTGCTCTCTAATTGAGCTGCTAGCACAGCATGTGCCTTCCGCCTGATTTGAAGCTAAATGCACTGTCACTTCATTACCAAGCGCCCAACCCACGAACCGCTATCTCACCTACCCCTACAGCTTCTCTGGTTAATATGCCATGCAGCGTTTTATTTTACAGTAAGGTTTTAAAACAGAAGAATGAGGAATTAAGCTCATACACACAGCTGGCAGAACACATTTAAACGCCTCACATTATTATTATTGCTCCTTTGGTCTAAAAACAATCGCATGCCAAAAATGCAGATTGAACAGTGGGAGTAATACAAGAGTTTATTTTCCCTTCCATTCGAGAAGCAGTAGTACTGAAGAGGCCTAATTTTTCTCATTCTCGCGGTTTCAGAAAGCCCCAAAGTGGCCAAATCAGCGTCCACCTGATAAAACAAGAAATTAAACAAAGATCAAAGCTAGCCTTTGGAAGGGGCGGGGTTTTCGAGAGAAGGAGCCAATCACAACAACAGTCTGCCTCGGTTAGGAACACAAGGGGATTGTGGGAAGGGGGGGGGGGATAGTATCACCTCTTGAATTCAGGAGGTTTTTTTTTGTCGGTTCAATAAACACTTCCATGCTGTGAGTGTTACACCCTACAAGCAATTAGCAGGTTCCCAGAGTGCTCTGAGCTCTGGCTCGTGAGCTCGCACCCCCGAACTGAGACTCCTGAGGCCGCCCCCCCCCCACACCCCCGCCACCCCACACCGCGAGCGGAATGTACGATAAGGGCGCGGTGAATGATGCCACCGCCGCCCCCGCCACCGTTGCCACGACCACACGCGCGAGTCGCAGCTGCGGTCGCGACGCCTGAGGTACGAGCGTTTTCCCGCCACTTCGCCCGCTCGCCACAACGCGCTATGAAATACGCACGCGTTAATTTTGCATAATTAACCGCGTCATAATTCTTGCTAGGAATTTCTCTCTCTCTCTCTCTCTCCCCCTCTTTTTATTTTTATTCACAGTAGAGGCGACTGAAGCTGAAAAAGTTTAGGTGTCTTAATTCCCCGTCCGTCAGTACCTGCACACACCTGCACACACCTGCCCACCTGTACTCAAAGTCCACTGTATACAGAACATGGAATGTGGAACCCCATGATAAAAACCCAGAACCTTCTCCAGTGCTCCTAACAGCCCAATGGAGGAGAACACGGTCTGTTCCAAAACAGAGGACGCACGACACGCGTCATTCCTCAAACAAAAACTGTTAATTTAATACTGGCTATTACCATCATACCTTCTAAGCTGTTTGTGAACCATTAACAGCAAATGATGACGTCCGAACAGCCCTTTAATGAAAACATCAAAGTGTACCAGATTGTGCTTTTTTTTCTTCTTCTTTTTTTTTTTGTACATTGCATAAACAAATAGCAACAGACAGCTAAACTTAGAGGACAGCCAGTTTGCAAATGATATGCATTTCTGGCATGAGTAAAAGAATGTGTGAAATAAAACCTTATTAACTAATTAAGTTTGTCTCTATACCATGTGCACTTTAATTAAGCAGCTCATTCTAGGAAAGCGATGTGTGACAGAAGATAAAGGTGACCAAAAGATGGCGAGAAATAATTCAGAACAGGCAGAAGGTGCCGATGATCAGCCTTGGCAGAGTGAGACAGCAGTTAAACCTTATAAACAGATGAAAACAGAACGAACGCATGGTATAAAAATCACATTTGAGAGCAAAAGCAAATGCAATTTCAAAAAAGCAATCAGAAAAACAAAAACCGAGTGCAGATTATGGTAAATATGAAAAGGCGGCAGTAACAGTCTGAGAGTAACACAACAGTGAAAAACTATCATCATTCCCTCACACACACACACACACACACACACACCTCACGTTTCACAAACATGCTAAAATTTAAATTAAACTAAAATTAAATTTCCCAAAAAGAGAAATAATACTCCTGTAGTCAGAGAAGAGGTCTCTGTGAATCGTAAGAGCATTTTGTGTTCTTCAAATATAACTACAGTTACTTTTGTTCTCAAAACTATAAGTATACAAATAATTCCACTGCCGGTAAAGCTGATCAGCCACTTAACATGATTGGATGAAAATTAAAATCAGGGGGGGGGGGGAAATACTTTACGGGATTGATATGCCACAACTGCGAAGATCACTATAATTATGATAAACCTTTTAAAAGCATCAAGTCTTCCCTGGCACAAAGAAACAATCGATTGTCTTCTCTCTCTCTCTCTCACTCCCTCTCCAAACTTACCTCTTAGGCCCCAAACTTATTGATATTAAGAAACTGTCATGGAGACGGCTTTTTTCGGAACGTCAAGATTTTCCCCCCCCCCAGTTATCCAATCGATATGGAGCCTGGTATTACTGCGTATTGAATATTTAACATTGATCAGAGGGGCACACCCAGGCACCTGTTCACCAGAGCCAGGACACCCAGCCTTCCCGAGGACCGGGAACGGACGGTTTTCCGATACCGGCTCGCCTGCCGGAGCCTTTTCCGGGAATGGTAGCCGTCAGTTACTCCAGCCTACTGACACACATCACTAAACTGAATGTGAAGCAAAATATGTGATTAAAACGTTTCATAATCGTACACTGCGGTTGTCATACGTTTTCAGACAGATGTACATGTATATGTGGTTGTTTGATCATGGACTGTACAAGTAACTGTCTGATCTGCAAGAAATCACATAAAATGTCCTGAAAATTTCTGTGAAAGCAGTTAATTTTTGGAAAACACAGATTAACACTGATTTTCACCTTAGACTTTTGCTTTGAATATCTGTGAATCTTGTTTTACGAGAACATTTTTAAAAAACTTGTATAAGCTTAATGATTATCACATTATAATGTATAGGGTATTAAAGTTATCACATTTTAATGTGATCTTGTCACATAATAATGTGATAATTACCTAGTGTTAACGCAATCTCTACTTGCTTTTACGTACAATTATGATAGTTGCAAGTGCAACAAAACTGCCAAAAGTCGTGAAAAAACAAGCACTCAAAAAATGAAATTCACAGGTAAGCAAAGAAGTTCATGGTGAGAATATAAATCTGTTTGGAAAAAATGAAATTTATTCATAGACATTTGCTAAAAAGTCAACTAAGTATTTATTTGAGAATATTTTTTAAATATATTGATATAATCTACACATTGCCCATCTACACACGAGCACGTCTCTAAGTAGCACTTAGCCATCTACACGTTAGCACATTTAGCCATCAGTCTAGCACAGTTAGCACGTTAGCCATCTACACGTTAGCACGTTTAGCCATCTACACACGAGCACGTTTAGCCCATCTACACGTTAGCACGTTTAGCCCATCTACACATTAGCACGTTTAGCCCATCTACACGTTAGCACGTTTAGCCCATCTACAGTAGCACGTTTAGCCCATCTACACGGCACGTTTAGCCTTAACGTTAGCACGTTTAGCCCATCTACACGTTAGCACGTTTAGCTCATCTACACGCTAGCACGTTTAGCCCATCTACACGTTAGCACGTTTAGCTCATCTACACGTTAGCACGTTTAGCCCATCTACACGTTAGCACGTTTAGCTCATCTACACGTTAGCACGTTTAGCTCATCTACACGTTAGCACGTTTAGCTCATCTACACGTTAGCACATTAGCCTCTACACGTAGCACGTTTAGCTCATCTACAGTTAGCACGTTTAGCCATCTACAGTTAGAGTTTAGCTCATCTACACGTTAGCCTTAGCTCTACACTACATGCTCACTACAGTTACTTAGCTCATCTACACGTTAGCACATTTAGCTCATCTACACACATCACATTAATCCACCTTTAAGCCATCCATGCATAGCATCACATTCTACTCGCCTACATGTAGTGACCTCATAGCTCGGGCTGAATGCTCCTGAGATTTCTTTTTAGTTGGTATATCAGGTCATTTGTTGGCTTCATTAATTTGGGAAAGATCTCAGGTGAGTGTCCTCCCAGAGAACGAATGCGACGTTGAGTTGTGTTCAGGTTGTAACTATTTCAGGTCATTTTACCTTGTACAATGTGGTTTCTTTCCCAGGCACGACTCCTCAGAGCAAGAAGTGAGGCATGGAGGAACGTGTGTTTCACATTTCTCAAATTCACAGAAATGTATTTTTTTATGGGGGGTGGGGGGTGGGGGGGGTTTAAATCAAACCTGGTTTTACTTAAAGGTCTTTTTCTTCCCTTTTTTTTTTTTTGGAAGCCAGTCAGTTTCCATGACAGTAGGTCTTGGTATTGAGAATATATAAACATGGAGCATAATGGCTTTTTTGTGCACGGAGGGTGAGTCTCTGCACCCCCCCTCTCCCCACCCCCACCCCAGAACTCACAGTCACAGGTTTGGCGGTGATGTCATCACACCTCCTGGACCGATCAGGACCTCGGTGTCAAACAGGGGTCGAAAGAGGGCAACACAACCATGAATTCATCTATATATATATATATATATAATCCTCCATTTCTACCATTTAACCCCCCCCCCCAACACTGGTTTCTTATACAGATTCTCCCCCCCCCCCCCCCCCCACCTGGAATACATTTGAGTTTAGGGTTTTAAGACGTGATGCGAACATCTTTTCCCTGCTCTTTGGGGAGGGAGAGATTACACAGCTGCTCGTTCCGAAAAAGCGCAGCGATCTGTGCTCTCCGCGCGCGAGGGTAACACGCTACGCCGCGAGGCGGGGGCCATCCGGAGTAAATAATTGAAACGTTTCACTCGAGGCTGTCCCGAGCTCTTAACGCTGTAGATAATAATAATTTGCACCAATGGCGAAGAAGGATGACACCTTTATTAGCGGCAGCCATTTACATGTATAAGTTTGCGCGGAAATGCTAATGTAATCAAGCCGCGCGGCGCGCGGAGAGCCGGGCTTGTGCCTAAGGTGGATCTCTTCACTTTCCCATTTCAAAAGATAAATGAAAGGGAAAATATCAAAAGGACAATTACTACGCCGTCATTTTCCCTATTCTTCCGGAACAAAAGGGAGCTGATCCCACGAGCCGGGCCTGGACGTGCTGCTCGCGAGCGGAGCCAAGCCCGTGAGCGCTGCCCCACCACACCGTCACCGAGCACAAAGGCTGCCACTTCAGCTAATGGCCCTTCGTCACTAGCAAGGGTCAAAATCTAAAACTTTCTTTTAATGGGAACCCTTTGTATGAACGTCTGTTAACCCTTTCGATGTGTGAGATCACAGATGAGCGATTAGAGTGTTCCTTAACTGAACATTCTAACGCTGATGTCACAATCACTGCTGGCGACTGAGAGAAGTAGAGTTCTAGAACATTAGAAACGTTGGCTTAGAACATTCCAAAAAAACCCTTACTCTTAAATGGATTTAGTAGCTGAGCCACTTAAGATCTGCTAATGGCACACATGGCATTTATAAATTAATCAGCGCAACATTTACAGTAATTAAATATATTTATTAAAGGAGAGTTGGTAATATAGTTATAAGCCATGAATTATTTTATAGATAATTGATCAGGCAATTAGTTGCTATTTAAAAATCATTAGTACACCGTCTACAAACAGTCATAAAAATTTGACCCAACATTATTTCATACATTTATGAAGTAATTTATTAAATGAGACCGATTTTTATATAATAATCTATGGAGATTTAAATGAATTGTTTCTTCAACGTGTTAAATAGTAGTTATTGAGCTGCAAAGCATTAGCAAATGTACTTATGAATTGTTAGTAATTTATTACATTTTTAAGAAGCTACATTGTAGTTGATTACACTTCACACAAGTCTTTGGTCTGAATCACTCGTTCTTAAGGAAAAAACTAAAACCAGCAGACACTGGTTCACAAGAATCAGGATTGAGTATCGCTGCAGTAAAAAGAAAAATGCAGCCTTGTAAAGCAAGGATGTCGAATCGTATCTGAAAAGGGCCAGTGTGGGTGCATGCTCTTCTTTTAGTCCAGCACTAGGACACCTGATTCTACCTGAGGCCTTGACTGAAGACATTGATTAGTCAATTAGTTGAATCATGTTTCAAGTTTTTTTTATTTAACTTTTTTTGTGCAAGTTAAATGTTATACAACTGCTCTCATTTTTAAGGTGGGCATTTCCCACAAAACCCATCATGCCCCTGTGCAGAATTTAAAAATACTGCAGCATGTCCACGGTAGTAATAAGTAATCAAACTGAATGTAACAAATGAGTGTCGCTTGTAAACATCGCTGTCATCACCGTCTGTCCTTAATTAGTGGCAGTTACTTTATCACCTTAGATTACTGAGGCGGTGCGAGTGGGATAATGGTTTGAGAAGGCAATAGCGACCTCTAGCTGGCGGAGGACTGAAGTACCATTCCCAGTCTCAAATGAACAGATTAATTTTCATTAAACCAGAGTAGCTTGAAAAACACTGTTTCCATTCAGGGAGAAAATGCAGTATGTGTCTGAGTAACCTAGCCATATACTGTACACACACAAGTGCATGTGCATGCACACACACACACACACATTAAGGAAATTAATTGCATTTTTGTCATTACAACAATTGAACAGCACATCTAATAAGAACATACGGAAGACTGCTTTGTTTGAAAGAGTTATAATCCTGAAAGTCATTTCCCTTTATCGGCTGACGGTAATTAGCTTTAATGCCTTCGTTGCTGTTGTGGGCCAGTCAGCATTCTTCTCAGTCGGTCTCAGTGAAAACGGGACCAGTTCCTGTTCCTGTGTTCACGGAGTCACTAACGCGCGCGCGTGCGGAGTTTGAGGGCGTTGTTTAATTAACCGGATGTGTGGTGATTCCTGAGGTTCCAATTATTAAAATTTTAGAAAAATTGAATGTTAACACATTTTATTTAAAAGCTAACATGAGACAAGATACATTTGTGCATGATGAATTAATATGTATATATATATGTATATATGTATATAGAGCAGACAGTAGGTCTCTATTAGCATGGCTCTGTTGTGGAAGAAGCTTCCTCTATGCAGTCTAGCCACAGCGGAAGGACGTTTGTGGGGTACCCCCCTATGCACCCCCCCCCTCCCTCTCTGCTCCACTCACTGTGCCAGGACCACCTGGAAGTTTCCTAGACTTTCTTTTTTTTTTTTTGGGGGGGGGGGGGGGGTCCTAAGAGACACCTGCCCACTGAGAGCTGGAGGAGAACAGGATGGATTTTCTGCAGATCGCGACCCCCCCTTCCCCAGCCCCCTCCCATCCCGAGCTCCCTGACCCCTGCCCTCCAGCGGGGGCCTTGCGGGGAGGAAGGGGGAGGGGGGGCGGCGGCCCCGGGTTCGAGGGGCTCAGCTGTGTAAATGTTTTCGGTTGCTCCGTGACCGGGTCCCGGGCCCCCCCTGCTTTTTTTGATCCGCGGCCAAGACAAGCCCCTCCCCTCCACCCCCCCTCCCCTCCCCCCCCTCCCCTCCCTCCGCTGTTCTTGGCAGCTGCTTGGACGAAAGAATGTCATCCTGACTTTAAAAATATGAGGGTTCGTGATTTGGACTGCAGGGTGAACCCCTGAACCCCATCCCACCCCCACCCCCCCCCCACCCCCTCCGGTACATTTTGTGATTGTCTAATTAAAGGGGGGTCCTAGTTTACTACCCATCCATCCAGGAATGAAGGCGTTGGGCCTCTTTGCCCCCGATGGGCTGTTTTCGGGGTGATACCTGTGCGTCAGGCGGCGTTATTCTCTTTCCCCGATCCCCAAAATCTGCCCCTGCTTTTGGCGACTTTGTGTCAGGACGATACCCTAATCCAACATGCCAGCGACTAATTGCTTCTTTTAACACTAGAAAAACACTGAGAGAGAAAGAGAAGCTTTTTCAGCTGTAGTGTTCTGGTTACGGCAGGCAGGGTCTTGCGTGCGCTGCGGTTGCTAAGCTCCTGGAGAATTCCCCACCTGTGCATCAGCACCTGTGCGGACATGCAGCCGCTGGTTATTCATTCTGATCTGGGCTGAAACAAACAAGCCCTGTTACATCAGCGGACAGCACTGCCCGTCACTGTGATAAATACACATTGTTTATTGTTATATGTGAAGACAGGTTTTTGTGTAATTTATTACTTCCTGTATTCTTTACTTCCTGCAATTCGTTACTTCCTGTAAATCATGACTTCCTGTAATTTTTTACTTCCTGTAATGTCTGTTTACCTGCTGACTGCACTTGACCTCACTTGACCCACCTTAGCAACCCAGCAGTTTTTTTTCCAGCGGGTGACCTCTGGATCGTGAGAAAAGGACGGGAGATTTAGGAGGCTGAAACCACCCACCCGTTGGTTCCGTTTCACCCCCCTGCGTAGTGTCATCGAATGTCATTGGCCCCTTGTGGCCTCCTCACCTCCCCCGTCGGCCCAATCGTAAATCCCGATGCTGATTAAAACATGGTGGACGCTACGGGCTACAGGCTTACAGGAGAGATCTGCTAGCGGGGTCCCAAGACTTCCTGGTTCTGCTTTGCGGGTCCCAAGACTTCCTGGTTCTGCTGTGCAGGTCCCAGGACTTCCTGCTTCTGCTGTGCGGGTCCCGGGACTTCCTGCTTCTGCTGTGCGGGTCCCAGGACTTCCTGGTTCTGCTGTGCAGGTCCGGACTTCTGCTTCTGCGTCGGTCCAGGCTCTGGTTCTGCTGTGTGAGATGCAGTGGGAGCCGTACGGCTGATATCTGACAGATAATAAGTAAGATAAATACACAAGGAATTTAAACAGTGTGGAGGCGGCTCAGCTGGAGCGGTGCTCAAAAAGGTAATGGTGTGTAATGATTGTGTGCGTGTGTGCGTGTGTGTGTGTGTGTGCAGAGAGAGAGATAGAGAGACTGAGTGTGTGGGACTGCATGTTTGTGTATGAATTGTGTGTGTGAGTGTGCGTGTAAGCCCGTGTGTATGAAAATGTGTGTGGGTGCATGCGTTTGTGTGTGTGGCGTGCAGCGTTTGTTATGGTGTGTGTGTCAGATTAGGACGAGTAGGCACTGATAATTGTGTGGGCTGCATGTTATTGTGATGAATGTGTGCGTGTAACCCTGTGTATATTAAAAAGTGTGTGTGTGTGTGCATGTGTGTGAATGTTTGTGTGTGTGTGTGTGTGCATGCGTGTGTGTGTGTGTGTGCATGTGTTTGTGTGTGTGTGTGTGCATGCGTGTGTGTGTGTGTGCGTGGGCATTTGTCAGATATTTCATGAATGGATGAGTAAGCGAATGAGTCCTTAATCAGGACTCAGGGGAAGTCAGCGCACTGATAAGGGTTTTTTGTTTTTTGGGGTTTTGTTTTGTTTTGTCCTTCTCGCGCGTTATCATAACGTCTCTGAAGCCCGTGTCCCGATTCTCCGGGTTCGTTAGCCCGTTAGCGCCCGTCGCGCTCGCAGATCAAGTCCTGGGAGTCGGGAGGCGAGAAGCCCCCCCCCCCGAAACGCGGAAAGAGAGACAGAAGTGCGTCGCCGGAGAAGCGGGTCCCCAAACGCGCTCTCCCATGAGGCGCTCCTCCTCGGTGCGTCGGGTCCATTGTGTGTCTCTTTGTGCGTTTTTTTGTGCCTTTTTCTTCTTCTCTCTGTCTGATCTTAATTAGGCTAATTGAAAACTTAAATGGAATATTGTTTTTTTTTTTTTTTTACACCCTTAATTAAAACCTTGTTTCAATTGTATTCAGTGAATATTTGCATAAACCCCCGTGCCAACTGCCAATTGACTGGAATTTAAGCAGAGAGTGAGAGAGAGAGAGAGAGAGAGAGAGAGAGAGAGAGGGAGAGAGAGAGAGAGAGAGAGAGAGAGAGAGAGAGAGACGGTTAAAAAAAAAAGAAGAATTTTAAATCTGCTTTGATTGACAGCTTACAGGGAACGGACCTGGCAGCTGTGCGGAGACGTGGTTTCTGCACAAATCTACGGCTGCTGAAGATCTTCTGGTAAAACCCACACATGTTCGTCAAAGACTGGGGAGGCAATGCAAAGATCAAGCAGCAAAATGTTCGGTGTTGATTCAACTCTTAACAAAATTTACTCTGGGGCCAGATGGTGTTGTACTGTATGTGCTCTAACAGAGTAAAACTTCACTCTTATCAGCGTCGTTTAAGACCGATAATTTGTCCTGTGTGGGTGACTCGCACGATGCAGCAATTGGAACTCGACGTGAATCTGCATTTCCAAAAAAACAAGTTGGCACAAGTGTCTCCTTTTTTTTCTCCAGTTTTTGACTCGATTTGGGACGAGAGTGAACCGCGACACCAGACCGAAGACCTTGCCGTGCACGTTCTGTTTTTCTCCACGTCGAAAGAAAAACATAAACTCGTACGAACGAAACTTTTAGAGGGGCTACGCCCGCAAAATGGCCGCTGAGCAACTGCAGCCCCCCCCCCGCCAGTCCAGGAGCCCATGGAGGAGAGATTACCCCGGCCAGGTTGCTTACTGGACGCCCCCGAAGAGGCACTTAGATCTTCAGCGGTCCAGTCCTCCCGGGGGGCCGTAAAACTGACACCGCCGCGCGGGACATATTTACGACCCCCCCCCCCACCGCGACAGCACTCAGAAAAGTGTGTGAGGTCAGAGAGGAGGAAGCCGGGCGGGGAGGCGGACGCTGTAAACAGATGAAGTAAGAGGCTATAAACGGAGAGAGACAGGTGAGGTAAGCGACAGGGCCGCCAGCCCCAAACACAGGGCCCGGAAAAGCCTCACTGAGGTACGCCACTGCACCAGACAAATAAAACGGATAGATAAATGAACTCCCGCAAAAAGAGGCAGCCAATAGCACGCAGGGCTGATGAACAGCGCTGTTCCGCCCGTCCAATAGAGCGCCTTGCGTGGCTCTGGGTGAACTTTGACCCCCCTGTGGATCATAAGAATACAGAAAGCAACAGATTAAGAGAGAGAGAGAGAAGCTTTGTGGAACTGTGGGAGAAAGAGGGGGGAGGGGGGTAGATAGAGAGAGAGAGAGAGAGAGAGAGCTTCTGTGAACCTTTCAGAGCTCGAGCTGCCACAGACATCCACAGCTCATTTGCATATTCACCGCTCATTTGCATATTCACGGCTCAATTTGCACTTGGCTATGCAAATGTATGCAAACATAGTTTGAGAACGTTTCAAAAATAGAAACCAGAATTCAGAACCACTCCACGGCGTTTAGTATGCAGCCACGCAGAGAGGAATGTGAAAAGGAGGGAGGAGGGAGGGAAGAGGGAGCGGCTCGTTCACCTTTATGCACAACTGGTCTCATCCCAGTCCCTTCCAACTGAGCTCGAAACTGTTCTTTTTAAAAATGTCTCCTTCACAGACTCCACACGCCTGAGCGTACCTTCAGAGTACCTGGTTAAATCCTATATTAAAATCAAATCGACACGCCTGGCAGCTGAGAGAAATAGAGAAAGAAAAAAAGAGGGATAGGTGTGGAGAGGGAGGTGTGGGGGGAGAGGGGGTGAGCTATAGACCGTCCTTCAAAGCCTGTGCTGCTGAATGGGTATTAATGATGTTAAGGGGGTTCTGGGTAATTTCCAGCTTGGATTTTACATGCTTCTGCTATTGCTGTGTGCCATTTCTCCAGTTCGATTGCTCTTGTCTGGTTCTTCTCTACATCGTGGATTGATTGCTCCTGTCTTGTTCCTCTTCACATCATGGTTTGATTGCTCAGGTCTTGTTCATTTCCACAGCATGGTCTGACTGCTCCTGTCTGGGTCTTTCCCACAGCATGGTTTGATCGCTCCTGCCTGGGTCTTTTCCACATCGTGGATTGATTGCTCTTGTCTGGACCCTCTCCACATTGCGGTTTGGTGGCCTGTCTATCTGTCTATTAACAGACACGGGCGTCTGGCCACCGGTTTGCCTGTCTCACATTCACCCCACATCTCTGCTGTGCTTCAGGTGGGCTGAAGGAACACTTCCACAGTTAGAGGGGTGGGGGTGGAGAAGATGTGGGGGGACACAGGTGGGGGAGACAGGTGGAGGTGGTGAGGGGGAAAGAGGGAGGGGAGAGGTGGAGGGAGGGAGTGAGGTAGACAGGGGGAAGAGGTGGAGAGGGTAAGGTGACAGGGGGAGAGGTGGGGGTGGAGGAGGTAGAGGGGGAGGATCTGACCAGTTACTTTCTGTCTGGAACTGTCCCTCCTCTCTGTTTTTATCTCTTTTTCTCTCTCCCTCTCTCTCTCTCAGTCAGATTAAAAATGCTTTATTGGCATGGTGTACAGTTCACGTTTACAGCGCACATGTACAGCCAAGGCTAATAAAGAAAAGAAAAGAATTCTAGCGCAAAAGAACAACAACGTCTGCTGTTATCGTAACAGTATAAACAATAATAATAACAGCAGTTTGAATCCTACGTGCCTGGATTGCTGTGGGTTTAACTGCTGGCAGGCGTGTTTGCCAATAACGCTCAGGTTCGCCCGTGTACGATTCCCATTTTTGGAAATTTTTGGGATCTCTCCCTTTCTGTCTCCCTCTCTCTCTCTCTCTCTCTGGTTTGAGGCCACTCGTGGGTGTGCGGTGGGGGGGGGGGGTTGTTTGCATGTCTCTGAGTTACATTCACGTTTTTTAAAATTCTCGCTGTTCTGTTTGCGTCACGTCGAGGAGCTGAGGGTGACGTGCGACGCCATTGGTCGGTTGGGTTTTTTCGGCGCCCCCCCCTCCCCCAGCTTAGGCTGCTGCGGCCTCGTTTGCTCACGGTGTTAATTTTACGATGGCGGCCGCCGCGGTGAGGCGAATCCCACTAATTAATATTCCCTCCCAAAAATGGAAGAGCTGCTTAGCCTCTGATTGGACCGTTGAAACGAGGTTGCGCGCTTGCACACGCATCACACGTGTCCACATTAGCCCCTGTGTTTAGGCCCTGGCTGTGGGGGTCGCTTAATCTTCACAGCCGAACTCAGAACCCGAAAATGCCGATCCCCTCTCCTCTAGCGGTCTTCCGTTGAAAAGGGCTTTAGCAGCTTTGCACAGCGTAAACGGCCGCGAGCCTCGTCTGGAGCAGAACGGGGGGGGGGGGTGGGCGGGGCCCGGGAAAGCCCCGGTGAGGATTGCGTTTTGGAGTTTGGAGCAGAAAGACGGGGGCCTTCGGGCCAGAAAGTGACTGCTGGCTCTTTAAGACTGGATTTAAGTGATCAGCATTTCATGCAAGGTTGCCATTGGTGGTGTAACGTTTCACTCTTAAGAGTTGCATAATGCGTGCCATGTGTGAGCTGAGGGGTGGGGGGGGGGAGATTGGGAGGGGCAGTACGGGGGGGGGTTGGGAGGACTGGGCACAGGAGAATTTTGGAAGCCAGGAGCAGAGAAGTGAGGTGAAGTTTTTTTTTTTTTTGGGGGGGGGGGGGGGTTGCTCAGACGGGTCGACCCTCAGAGATTACAGCACAGCTCAGAAATGTGCTACTCGGGACACCCTCCAAATTTTCCACAGACAGAGTCCCCCCCCCCCCCCCACCTTTCCTCATGGTTTGTGTAATTGTGCTTCTGCATAAAGCAGGAGACCATTTTGGGTCAACACAAGGACCCAAGCCTCTTTTTATAAAAAGAAAAAAAATTATTATTATTATTATTTTTCTCTCCATCCTTAATTCGTCCTTAATATTTCCGTATTCAATCAACTTCAGTCCTTAACTTCTCTGCAGTCAATCAACATTTGTCCATAACTTTTTTCCCTCTCATTTATGCTGGTGTAACTGGTTTATTCTTACGATCGCTGATGTTTCTCTTGCAGCCTAAATTTTTGTATTTCAAAAATGGCGACCCTAATAGCAGTCAGCATGAAGGGGTGAAGTTTTGGAAAGCTGGTTTTACTGTCTCTTCAGTAAGTGGCTTCAGTGAAAGCTTGGATGCAGCGCCACTTTTATAGAAAGAAGTTCAGGACCCCTGGGGTACAGTCACTGCAGTATTGAACAGCCACCTTTTCCAATCCATACTTCCCCCCCCTCCCCCCACCCCCAAACCCCCCTCTAACCCCCCTTTTAAAAATGAGACTCAGCCAGAGGAAAAGCATTCCTCCAGACAGACATCGATGACAGATGTTGCGATATAAATTAAAGAGGGAGGCAATTAAAATATCAACTTGATTGCATTTTTTTTGTCCTTTTTTTTCCTGCCTAATTTGTAAGTAGCATCAGACCGGAAAGAGCGGTTGAGATCTTTTTTTTTTTTTTAAATGTACGTGTCTGATTTCCCTCCCCACCCTTGGGGAAGAGAGAGAGGCACAGAGAGAGAGAGAGAGAGAAAAAAGGGGTGGGGGGGGGTCTGCTCCACACCATCTATTAATATAGCTTTCTCTTTTCGCTTAACTTGTTCTTATTTCGTTTGAATCTTATTCCGCTAGCTCGTTGCCTTACTTCCTGTTACCTGAATGTGGTGATGAAATGCTTGCGACATAAATGTCAGCCTTTAAACACTGTTACAGAAAAGCCTTAAAGTGGCAGTATACCTGATAAGAAGGTGAAACTCAGCTGAAGTCGAACCATAGCCACTCACGACAAAAAGCGTGTGTACTCATTGCGGCACCAAACTCTTTGTGTAGTGAAATTCCACACCAGTAGGGGGGGCCGATTCAGACTTCTGCGGTTGTGATAACAACAGGAAACACAGAGGTAATGAATTAGAGGATATTTACAGAAGCCGTGCCGTTCGTTTATCTTCAATTATTGCAAGGTAAATTAGATTAATGTAACTGACTCTTAATACCTTCATGAAAGCACTGTCACAGTACTGAGGGATTTTATGGTAATTGTTGAAGAGTAAATTTGTTTTAATCTAATTTGAACCTTGAATACATACGTTTTAAAATTGCAACAACAAAAAAAATACACACTCAAATTGCAGTCTTGTCATAAAGCGCTGTTTTATACCCATTGACATTAGTGGCAATGTTTACGAATTGCAAAATGGAATATGCCCCAATCATAACAATGGTTATGTAGCAGGTTTGAACGGGTCAGATATTAAATGGACTTTAATCAGAGGAGGCAGGCTTTGTATTGCCTGTACAGAGTTACCAGATCATTACCAGAATGTTACCGCACCTTCACCGAAATGTTACCGGACCATTGCCAGAATTTTAGCAGACCATCAAAAGGACGTTACCAGACCATCACCAGCCCCGCCGCCTGTGGTAGTCACGGCGATGTGCTGAGAGACGGCGCAGGCTGGCGCTCCTCTCCGTCTGCACGTTTGAGAAAATCGACCCTCCTACTCCTCACGAGACGTTTATCTCCCGCTCCCCCCCCAGCACAGTCCCCTCCCGCCGATAGCGATCAGCTTTTAGAGACGCCGATTTTCCGCTTTATCTCGCATCAGCAGCGCCTGGCGACACCCCCGAGCGCCCGCGTTACAAATCCCATCACTTTCATCCTTAACTAGTACCCGGGCCACCGCTCTTCCTGTCAGGGCCTCCGCTCTTCCTGTCAGGGCCAGGGCACTTCCTGTCAGGGCTCACGGCACAAACTGTTCCCCTTCCCCCCCCCTTTTTCTGTGCATCGCTCTCGCTCGCTCGGAAAGAGAAAAAAGAAGGGATTCGGTGGGGGGGGCGGGGGGGGGGGGGGTAAAATTGTCATCGGCGCTTTGAAATGAAAACCAGCCTACAGACGCCCCCATTCCTCCCCAGGTTGAGGGTGAGCCCTTTGTGTGAGTGAGTCTGAGCTCGTATCGCTGTCTGACTCCCCCACACCAATCAGAGCTCAGCATAACCTGGCCTGGGGGAGGACTTGTTAGCTACCAGGTGTACACACACACATGCACACACACACACACACACATGCCTACACACACGCACATGCTCACACACACACACATGCCTACACACACGCACATGCTCACACACACACTCATACACACACACACATGCCTACACACACGCACACACTCACACACACACACACACACACACACACACACACACACACACAGGTCAGAGGGCGTCTCAGGGTAGCTGGAAACAGGTGTCAAATGTCTGAAAGGCTGACATCGTCTGGATGCTGGTGTCTGAAGTGCAGCACGAGGAGAAGACGTCACTGTACTGTTTAACTTCAGTAAAAATACAGTTGCCCTTTTCATCTGTAATACAGATAGAAAATTATGTCTTCATATTGTTTAAACAGTAATAAAAACAGAATACGAAGCCACAGGACCGTTTAGCTGCAAGGCCAAACAGAAAAGATGAATTCACTGTCTGACCATTTAAAAACAGATTGTACATTGTAAGGTTTAACTGTAATAACAACAGAATATTGTGATTTGAATATTTAACTGCAGTATGAGCAGAATATATGTTATTGCACTGTTATGGTAATACAGACATACGGCTGAAATCTGGTAGGCAGTTATAGAGTAGCAGTAGTTGAATATAAGAACTGAAACTCAGTGGTTGCGGGTTCAAATCCCTGCCGGGGCACAGCCTTAGTGCCCTTCAGTGGGGTACTTAACCTGCATCGCTTCAGTAAATATCAAGCTGTTTAAGTGGGCAGCAGGTAAACGCGTAATCTGTGTGAGTTGCTCTGGATGAAAGGATCTACGGCTGAGATGGAAGCCGTGTGCCTTATCAGAACCAGGGGAGGTGCTGCAGGTGCACTCACGCATCGTTCACCTGCGTGTCACTGTACGCTGCGTGTGGTGAAGCGTGTTTTTACGTGTTTTTAACGCGTTTTGAGACGTGTGAATAATCGGCCTGTGTGTGAGGTTCTGTTTCAGCCGTGGACATGAGCTGACGAAACAGTGGCCCCCCGCCCCCCCCCACTCCCCATTCCCCACTCGCTCTTTAAATAGCTTGGGGTGCTGAGACAGGGGCCCCTCCTCACACCAGGACCCCGCCCCCTCGACCCCAGTGACCTCACGCATTCCTCCCTGGTTTGATTGGCAGCTCGTGCAGCGGGGGCCTCATCGCGCCCTTCCCACAATGCCCCTGGCCCCTCCCCCTCAATAGACGCGCAGTTGGCGGAGTTGGCGGAGTTGTTGAGATAAACAGTGACCCCCTGACCTCCCTCAGACTCGCGCTTTCACGGGAATCAAATCCTGTCCAAATATGTGGCGGAATGCAAAACTGCTCGCTCTCTCTCTCTCTCTCTCTCTCTCTCTGTCTCTCCCCCTCTCTCTCATGCTGTCTCTCTCTATTTTTATGTCTCTCTGTTTTCATTTGCCCTCTCCCTCTCTCTGTATATCTCTTTCTCTCTATCTCTGCCACTTCTCTCCCTATCGTTCTTTCCCTGTATCTCTCTCTCTCTCTGTCTCTCACTCCCCTCCTCTCGTACGTCCTCTCTCTCTTCCTCCCCAGCCGTGGAAGGGGCTCACAGTGGGAAACGTTTTTTAATGCTGTTATTATTATTATTATTGATATTGTTATTATTTCAGGTCGTATTCAGCTTGCAGGCAGTATCTCATTAGCATAGATTTGGCTGTGTTACCCAGCTGTCGCTCTGATGTCACAGTCAGATCTCCGAGCGGTTGTCGGGCGTGGCGTCTGCGGGGAGTTTCGGGTTCGGGTTCCCGTGGAGACGAGCCCGGCGGGAGGAGCTGAGCCGTGGCCCCGACCGCGACGGCGCTCCGCGGCAACGGCGGCCATCTTCTCCACGGTGGCCATCTTCTCCACGGCGGCCATCTTCGTTACGGCGGCCATGTTTCCCGCGATCGGACGTCAGTGGGGTCGTCCAGTGCCGGGTAGGGTGGAGGTGATGATAATGACAACAGCTGATAGCAGGAACAAGGAACAAAAACAAAAAATGTAATTAAATTAAATAACGAACCTGTGATACAATTAACCATGAAATCGATAGCTCCACGGTCAGCCTTTCCGGTGGAATATTTGTGTTGGACCGGGATGTGATCTTTTTTTTTCTCTGTCGGATTAATCAGAAGTTAATATGATTTTTGACTTGGGTATGTCATACGCACACGCACATCGAGAGCTTTTTTACGTGTTTGCAGCGGATAGCTGGAGAGAACGTTCAGTAATGAAGCCAAATCCTAGTGGCCTACTGAGACTTTCAGGGGTCGGAAAATCAAGTATTTCTTGATTAAGCAGGAAGTAAATCAGATCCTTGATTTGTCTGGCACACTGCTGGAATACGCTGGCAGGGTCTGTGTCTGCGTTTATGTTCCATTAGTCAGCCTCTCAGACACCTGTTCTTCTGCGCTATTCTGTGTGCGTGCGTGCGTGTGCGTGTGTGTGTGCATGAGTGTGAGTGTGCGTGTGTGTGTGCATGAGTGTGAGTGTGTGTGTGTGTGTGTGTACGTGCCTGCGTGCGTGGGTGTGTGTGTGAGTGCGTGCGTGAGTGTGTGTGTGTGTGTGTGTGTGTGTGCAGCCATCCTACAGGCACACTTAAGCATCTCACCCAGATCCACTTACACAGGTTACACTGTTATTTTTTCTTATTTATGTTTTACATGCAGTCCGTTGATACAAGTGGGTGTTTGTGCTGAGGCTTAATACAGACTAAGTAGCTCGGCTCACGGGACCCCCGGCAGCGTCTCCGGCACCAGAGCTGATGTTAATCGGGTGAAGGCGCTGGCGGTGTTCCTGCTTTGGGGAGTGGCCCCCGCCCAAACGAACGCACAGTGGCGCACAGCCTCTCCGGGACCATCATACCTCACTGCCACGCGAGCGATGTCATAGCGCTGAGGGGTTGTGGGAAGGGAATATCCCTTTCTCCGGAACCTTCCGCGGACGTGACGCCATTTCCCACCCCCCCCCTCCTTTTGTGTGATTTGCCATCGTTCTTTCTCTCTCTCCTTCTTCTGTGTTTTTTTTGTGTGATTGTGACCCCCCCCCCCCACCCCAATTCCTGGCCCTCCTGGGGCTTTTCCCTCTGTCTCTCAGGAGGGGGGGGGAAGACACGACCACCTGGGCCTCAGCAACACCTGTGCGACCTGGGGGGGGGGGGTAGCTATTGTTGCTGGTCCGTTGTGCTGTAGATGGGGGGGCCCAGGAAACAGAGAGGACGGAGAGAAGGTAGAGAGGGGGGGGGGGGGGGGGGCGCTGGGGGGGGGGGGGGGGGAGGGGGGTGGTCTTTCATGGCTGGAATGTAAGAAGGTATCCAGCCGATTCTTTTATTCCCAGAATCCCTTGGGTCTCTTTCACAACCGTGGGATGTTCAGGATAGAAAGGGGAGGAGGAGGAGAGAGAGAGAGAGAGGGAGAGAGAGAGAGATAAAGTGCCTTCCTCATACCAAAAACTCTACAATTGGGCAATGCAGTCTGGGTAACGATGACAGACAGGACTTTTTCCTGAAAAATATTATTGTCATATCCCCAGACTAACAGGTGTGTTCTGTACAGGAAGAGCTACAATAAATTACCAAAGTGGTTCTACGAAACCTGACAGAGCATCTGAAGACTATTTCGCAATAGCGTATTTGACGGTGTCGAGTGCATCCGATCGTTTGTACTCCTGTCCCTTTATGTGGATAATAGCTTATAGGTGATTAGTCGGAAGAAGCGTGGAATCCCCCACTCATGCAGAGGCGTTGCTAAGATCAGGTGAGAACAAATCTGGCAAATAAGTCAGGACACCTAGGCCACGTTTTTTATTTTCTTTCTTTGTGTCTTCCGTGTTCAGTTTGGTACAGGCCCAATAAAAGCCAAATCGTTGTGGAGATCTTTAAACGTTTTATAAATGTGGAGCCATTGTGCTTGCTCTTTTGAATTCACTATGCATAGTTTCCCATTTTGCAGGTGACCACAAAATCATATCTTGTCTATAACCTATATAACACCCCCCCCCAAAAAAACAAAAAAAAAAAACGTGTTAATGCCTGCTTTTCGGGGGTTTTAATATTCTCTAATATTAATATTCTCTCTGAAAGGAGATGCTTGAACTCAATACTAACCTTTTTTGATGAATTTGATGAATACGTAATAAAGAACATAAAGACCTTGCCAGTTCTAACGCACGCGTTCCTGTTGTGCACGTTGTGTAGGAAGAAATGCACACGTGCCACATCAAGGCCGAAGGCACAGTGTTCCTGTCCTTGAGAAAGCATTCATAACCGTGAATTACTCCAATTAGAAGTGACTGAAATATCAGTTTTTTGTGGCATAGTCTTTGTCTGCAGTGCAAACATGATCCTTTATTAGATTATGCCTTAGTGTTATACGATAAAATATGAGTCCTGGTGTTGACAAGGGCTGGTGCAGACAGGGGCACATCGATGTTATGCGTCTATCGTGTTTTATCGTGAATATTCTGTGGGTGTTTTAAAATAAGAGTGGTCCTGACCTGGGCCTTATAGCCATGACCAGAACTCACCAGTGAGGGCTTGTGTTGGGTGTTTGTGGTAGAAAAACAAATGGTTATGTTTTCTTTCTTTAAAAAAAAAACATTTTTTTCCCCAGTATTCCAGATTCTGCCAGATTCTTTGGGTTCACACAGTAAGCCGGTTCCTCGGCGTGGGATTGGTTAATCCTCTCTTAGCGACAGGCTCGCCGTTCCCTGACGTCGGTACGTCGGTCGCATTTGTAAACACGTCGCCTGAGAGCAGGCTCGCACACAGCACACTGAAGTAGGACAGACTCCGTATCGACGGAGCTTGCTGTTTATGTCGTCCGTCTAGTTGTGTTTTTACGCATTTATATGCGAGTTTTATGTACGTGTGTATATGCACGGGCTGTATAAACACACAGTCACATGGCCGATCATCCCCATGGATACGAATATTACTATTATAACAGCATGCATTAAAGATAAGCACTCTGTATATTTCAGGATTCGGTATGAGATCTTGCTCAGGTAACGTGCAGCATTGAGTCCCGAATCGTGCATTTTTACTGCAGCACTGTGGAAGGCTCCAGCTTAATGAGGTCCCTTCAGATACTCTTTCTCCCTTTCTCCGAAAAAACACGATAAAAAATATATGATTTAATATAAATCTCGGATACTTTGTCACGCTTTCTCATTCCGTGTGCAAATAAAAAAAAGACATGGCATATTTATATATGGTGTGCCATTTGTAAATGCAATTACAGCTGCAGTTATCAGTCTATTAATTTCATACAAGCCTTTACAGAGCTCTGAAGAATCACCGTGTCACCGTGGTAACTGCTCCGTGTCCGAATTTATTGATTGGTTGGCGTTATGAGGATCCGCCGCGGCCGTTGCCTAGCGATATGCGTTCTCCGCGATGATAACGGGCTAAATGGGGAGGCGCAATTAGCGGACTTTCCATTAACCGTCCCGCGACCTGTTATTATTATTCGAGCAATTTTAAGCGCCGCCGCGATATGGGTTCAAAATGGCCGCCGGTTAGAAAATGTTATCGAATTACCGGCTGATTAATTGCATTAGGAGCCATTTCCTGTGCGATTATTGTCAATCTCGGTTGTCATGGCATTGTGTTGGAACTATTAGAAAACGTGTCAGAAGCAGGGCGAAGGAAACCGAGAGAAAACATGGGGCTTAATCACTGCTGAGGGGAAGAAAAAAAATTAATAAATAAATAAAAAATAAAAAACAAAAGAGAGGATAAAACGGCAAGTTATAGAACCGCCACCTCCGCCACAGCACATTCACATGCCATACACATCTCTTCCACATCATTTTTAGTTTTAATAGAATCGCTTAAAACAATTAATTACCGGCACTATTTTTTTTCTTTTTTTCCTTCTTTTTTTTTTCCCTTCCCGCCACCGCCGCTGCCGCCGCTGCTGCATAGGAAGAGATAGCAGCGGCGGCAATAAAAAGGCGTTTATTGGACGGTTTTCTGGAGCCCTGTTGGTTATTAACATGTAAATTAAATCATCACAGCTGCTCCTTTTTCAATCAGACCCGCGCGGTGGAGGAGAGGAGGAGGAGCGGGCCGACGGTGGACCCGCGCGGTGGAGGAGAGGAGGAGAGGAGCGGGCCGACGGTGGACCCGCGCGGTGGAGGAGGAGAGGAGCGGAGGAGCGGGCCGACGGTGGACCCGCGCGCGGGCGCTCTGATTTTATCATTAGGAGCGACCCTGCCCAGGATGAGTGGGTGCCCCTTCGTCCCGGGTTTGGCCCGCTGTTTGTGTAAAATGCCTTTCCTTCCTCTGTCCTCTTATGGTACAGCCGTGGCAGAGGGTCTCAGAGGCGGAGTGTAAAATATCTGAGCCCATCCCGTCTCCCCGGCTCGTCCCCCTGTGGGACGGGTTCTTAGGAGAGGTCGGGGGCCGCGTTAAGGTAGTCACCGTGCGGCTCCCCCAATTAAATTCTGATGGAGTGCGCACCCATTAAATCCCGACAGCGGACGTCTTCTCCACCGATAGATTATCGAAATCGCTTCGCCGGGCGGAGTGACCGCCTGTCCCCGGGAAGCTCTTAACCCGAAATAAAGAAGACAGAAGCTGAGGAACGAGGAGGAGGTGTCATTAACGGTTTTTTTATTTTCGCCTTGGGAAGGAAGCGAACGGCGCGCGGGAAAAAAAAAAAAGCGGCCATCTTTATTACCGGCCCCCGGGGGCCGCGTGGGATTGGCTGAGGTCAGAGGTCAGAGGTCGCGCCGTCTCGCGGGAACGGGTCCCGGATTCCGAAAGCGAGCGGTCGGGCGGGAAGCGGAAGAGCGACACACAAATCAACGGAATCGTCCGGAAACTCGGTGGAAGATGGACTCCTCCCATCATCATATTTCTAAATGTGCGCGCATGTGTTTAAAGTGCATAAAAATGAACTGCTTTTTAAAAAAAGAAAGCGGCGCCATTAGTTATGAGATATTGATATGTCGAAGAGAAAAAGGTCAATGGTACTTATGGAGAGTGCCTATTGGTTCAGCTCGGTGTAGCCAGAGGAACTGAACGCGTGAATTTAATATTTATAGCATTATCAATATCAGATCTGCCACAGCAGCATTTTTTATTAATACGTTAATGCTTTTCCCTGTATATATGGGGAAAAGGCACTGGTGTGGTCCAGATCCGGATTTGGTAAATGACCATGGGGCCCATCCCCAAACTGGAACAGTGCCTTAACAGATACCAGACTGTGGGGCCCATCCACACACTGGAACAGAGCCTTAACAGATACCAGACCATGGGGCCCATCCACACACTGGAACAGAGCCTTAACAGATACCAGACAATGGGGCCCATCCCCAAACTGGAACAGAGCCTTAACAGATACCAGACCATGGGGCCCATCCACACACTGGAACAGAGCCTTAACAGATACCAGACCATGGGGCTCATCCACACACTGGAACAGAGCCTTAACAGATACCAGAACATGGGGCCCATCCACACACTGGAACAGAGCCTTAACAGATACCAGAACATGGGGCCCATCCACACACTGGAACAGAGCCTTAACAGATACCAGACCACGGGGCCCATCCACACACTGGAACAGAGCCTTAACAGATACCAGAACATGGGGCCCATCCACACACTGGAACAAAGCCTTAACAGATACCACACCATGGGGCCCATCCACACACTGGAACAGAGCCTTAACAGATACCAGACCATGGGGCCCATCTACACACTGGAACAGAGCCTTAACAGATACCAGACCATGGGCACATCCACACACTGGAACAGATCCTTAACAGATACCAGACCATGGGGCCCATCCACACACTGGAACAGAGCCTTAACAGATACCAGACCATGGTATAGATACACCGCACTGGCAAAGAGGAGGAGGAGGAGAGGGGACGAGGTGGTTGAGGAGAAGGAGGGCGGTGGAGGGAGAGAGAAAGAGAGGGATGGAGAGAACGCTGAGGGAAGGAGAGGTGAAACGGTGGGGGGCAGGGGACGGAGATGTGTTGTGTGGAGCGGAGGTGCTAAGGTTTTGACGGGAAGAGAGGAGAAACTTTGGGGGGGGGACCCTAAATTTGTGGGAGGCTGACGAATGAATGAGAGAGGAGGAAGGAGAACGGAGGAGGGAGGCAGAAATGAGTGAAGAACTGCAGATGGTAAAAGAGAGGGAGGGAAAGAAATCGAGAGAGGAGAGGAGAGGAAGGGAAAGAAACAAAGAGCGAAGGAGGAGGTAGAAGAAAAAAAGGGTGGACAAAAGAAAATGCGAAGAGAGCTTTACCTGAGGCTTTGCCAGAGTGAGCTAGCGATCCGTTATCGCTACAGGCTGTGGCAGGCATTCACAGCGCTACTGTACAGCGCAGAGACACCGCAAAGAAATCAGCTTCTGCTTGACATTTGTGTGCAAATGGCCGCTTCTCCATCCAGAGTGACTCACGTCTGGCACTGGGCCGCGTGCTCTGACTGGCGCGAGTGCGTTCGCCGCTACTGAGGCGCATCGCTTGGTTTTGGCTCGAGCGCCATCTATGGAGAAGGTCATTTTAATGACCGAGCGGAACGGTAGGCATTGGGACTGGTTCAGGGGTGGGGGGGGAGACCAGGCTTCACCCTCCTCCCCCCCCCACCACCACCACCATGGCCTGGCATCAGAGAACTTGCGTTTGGCCAATCAGGGGCTTTTTTACTCCGCGAAATCCTCCCCCCCCCCGATCATCACAGCCAGCCGTACAATGTCCTTTATTTACAGAGACGAAGAAACAGCGAGGAGACAGACAGCTCGGTGTGTTTCACAGGGGAGTAAAGCAGGCTGCACTGCAGGGTGCAGGAGAGAACGCTGTAGCGGTGGCTAACTAGCCCACCAGTCATGGGCTTCTCCGTTGCTGTGTTGTCACAAGCATAATTCCCTGTGTCCTTCTGTGACATCATAATACCCCCCACTGTAAACGGGCCTTACCGCCAATGTGACTGTCTCCTTGTTAGTAAGTCTTTCATTACCCTTAGCAATAAAACACTGCAGTATGCAGCATTCTGAATGGCATCCAACTCGCCCTTCAAGGCAATACATTAAAACAAAGGTTAGTGTACGTACACAATTAAAGATGTGGTCATGGTTATGAGTTATGGAGTTATACCCGGTCACACTTAACGTAACGAGCAGTACACCTGTCACACTGCCACTGCCAGGCGGATTTTGGAATCGACCGAATCCTGTCCTGAATCTTCTTACTGCCGCTGGTGCCTGCTCGTCCTCTCGCTACCTGGTACCTGGCTTTGCACCTGACAGCCCGCAGAACTCACGCACCTCCTCCCACCTCCACTGAGGCGCCCCCCCCCCCCCGTCCCCCGTCCCCCATCCCCCCCGTCCCCATTTCGGCTGGCTCGGAAACAATGCCCCAAAACCCGAAGAGAGCTCATCTTCCTAATTTGCAAATTAATGCCGCGGCATTAGCATATGTATTTAAACGAGGATTTTGGAATCCGCAAATCCTGCTTTAATTATTTCCACCGAATTCTGGACCCCAAGCCCCTCAGAAAAATGAAAGAGGCGGCTGACATAATGTAGCGTTTAATACACTCCGCTAATTGCGGCTAATGCGGCTCTGCAGATTTGCTTAATTAGTAAATATATTTCGCTCTTCCTCTGGCACCGGCCCTAAATGGGAGCGGGGACGCGTGGAGTGTGTTTGTTCGGTGTGCGTGCCGGGATCCGTGGGGCCTGCACCCCGGCCGCAGAACCCGAAAGAGTGTTTGCACACGTAACGTCTGATTGGCTCCTGTTGGCTTTTGGGTTTAAGTGGAGCTCAGCTGATTTGGATGCAAAAAAAAGGGGAATTTTTTTGGGGGGGGGGGTGGGGGGTATTCCCTTGGTGTTTTTTTTTTCCTTTTTTTCTCTTTTAAAGAAAATGAGCAAACAGTTAAATGTATCTGGAGGCTTAATGAACAGGAGCAGGTTGCTGAGGGGATTCACAATGTCAACGACCGAGTGAATGAATGCGTTTATAGCCAGCGGAGTAGAGGATGTTCGGCTCCTACCACGTGAGTGAATCACGGTGTACGCGTGTCACTTCCTGTCTGTCATATCCTGTTGCTGATCTGCTTCGGCTCGGTCTGGTAAAGCACTTCTCCGGCGCGTGGGTGGGCCCCAGGTGCCGCTGTGGAATCCAGACGGTGCCGGTGCTGACTGGTGCACGCCCAGCGGTATCGTCTCCCAGGGAAACCGTGCGCTAGAAACGTGTCCTCGCCGGATGAGCCACTCAGCAACCCTTATTGTAATGTGTTTTTTTTAGTGAGAGCTCTGGTGTCCAACTACCCTAGCCTTTGTCATTTTAGTGTTAATACTTTAGTGTTATGTTTTATTTTATATTTTAGCGTTATTTTAGACTACCGTGAAAGCGTTCATTCCGTTTATTTTTCACTCATCATCCTCACAGATACCCTGCAGACCTGAGGGCTTTGTAAAATACATGTGCGAACAAAACAAAACAAAAATTTCATAAGAAACAAAAAAAAAGCTTTTGAATATCTGTTTCAATATGATAAAATATGCACAACATTTTCATAGCAGTTCATATGCTTTATGAATCAATAATGTAATGCATTAAAAATTGATTTAGCTATGCTTTAGGTATCGGAATGCTAATTCATTGTATAAAATACATATTGTAAAACAAATATTGACAGTTTTAGTATAGGAGTTCAAATGTATTTCCCTTGTATCACCAAAATATGACATACTTTTTAAATATCCATACATGAGCAACTTGAAAATAGACTGAACATTCTATGATACTGAGGAGGTCATTCTGTATATTTTGAGAGATTAAAAACATAATACTTAAATGTAATAAATAAAGTGAAATATATTAATGCAAATAATGCAACTGCTCTTTTGATTTTAAAGCTACTACTTGGAGCAGTGTAAGGCTAGATAAAAATGCAAAACATGAGACCTGCTTTCTGGACACAGTCAAGCCACAAAATATAGCTTTGAAGGCTCTGTGGAAAGAAGGAACGGCTCTCTAAATGTAGCATGCTAATGTGCAGACCTTTCTCAGAAAGATCTGATCTTGCATCTTCAGTGAAAACAGGTCCTTTAGGAATTCAGCTCCGTCTTCTGTCTCCTCTTCGACACGTCTCGGCGCGTTTTTGAAAGCATGCGCGTTGAACTACGTCTCTAAGATTCTGACACATTTCTGTAAGTGCGCTGCAACGTAACTGTGCCACAGCGATTACGTTACAGTGCGGTAAAGTGTAAATTTAATCTGCGTAAAAACGCTAAGCTCGGTCTCCCAGGCGCCGTGCTTTGAACAGTCCAGCTGAGAGCCGGCGACAGACACGCGTGTAGATTTTTATCCACCGGTCGGGTGGTTGAGTTCATTGAATCACCTCCCGCTTTCCGGCTCAGTCTGAGCCACCGGCAGAATTTGGCGACGCCGGGTCACGCTGCTTTACTGTTGCCGCGCTGCGCAGCGCTGCGCAGCCGATCGGTGAAGTCGTAGTGTGACGCTAATGCGCCGCGGCCCGGCGCGTTGATATCTGCAGGCGCCGCGACAACGTCAGCGTTGGGACTGCTGGAGCGAACCCGGGGGGGTTTGGGTCTGGTCTCGCCGAGACCCGAGGGGGGGGGGTTCGGGTCATTGCTGGACCGACGGCCCGCTCGATCTCGTCGCCGTTAGCCGGAGCGGGAGATCAGGCCCGGCGTTCACCGAGACCATCGAGCGGAGCGGAGATGGGACAGGATTGCAGGAAGAGCAAAAACACGGGGGGGCTCGGGGAAAACAATCGCCTTCTGTCCATCTTCTTCGAAGGCATTCGATATCTGCAGCGCACCCAGGTAAACACATGCAGGTGTGTGAGGATATCTATAACTCTTGAGATGCTTGTGAAATCAGAAAAACGCTCGGGAAATATGCAATCTCTGATCATTTTCAAAAAAAAAAAAAAAAAAAACATTTTACAAGCACGTACAAGCACGTAAAAATGGAAATTAATTCTGAATATGCAGACGTTCACAGACAAAACAGACGTTCCTTTAAAATGTTCTGTCAGCAATCTGCAGCAATTTTACAAGCATCCAAAGGGTTAATTTATTCCCAGTGAGGACTGGACTGAGGGCTGGTTCTGTGGGCTTTTTTCTTTCTCACCATGCCGACGGTCCTGTACCGCAGTGACGCTAGGCTGAACACCTGAGCCCAGACTCACCAACCACGTCCTCCAGAAGACCAGTCTGCGGGTTCTGTGTGTCGCTGGAGGGAGTTGAGCCTGTGGGTCTCTCCCAAACAGAGGCATTCTGGGTAAAGCAGGTTCCATGTCCACCTCCCTGCTCCAGAAGGGTTCCTGATCTGTGGTGAGACAGAGGAAGGAGGAGGGGGTTGTTCCCCCTCCTCCCCCCCATCGCTGATTTTAAGACAGTGGTACGCTGGGTAATGTCATGTTGTCCCCCCCCCCCCCTCGGTTGTCTGTCTGCCGCTCAGACTCAGGGTTTCGCGTGTTGTTTGTAAATGTTTGTGTTTTGCCGTGTTTGTGTGAGCGTGGTGCTCCGTGTCTGACGCGGTGTGTCAGCCATGGCGGAGATGAGTGACAGCTGGAGGGCTGGGGGGGGTGGAATTGGGGGGGGGGGTGATGTGCAGTTACCGCACGCGCCATGGCGCACGCGAGATACATTTTGTTTTTTTTGTTTGTTTTTTGGGTCTCGCTGCACGCCTGTGCCTGTGCCTGTGCCTCTGCCTGTGCCTGTGCCTGTGTCTGTGAGCACGCATGTCTGTGATTAGACCTATAGAAGGTCCAGGTTTCTTTTCTAGGTCCCTTTCATCCCGCCCATCACCTCCCCCCCCCACCCTTGCTTGCTCCCTCCATCTCTCTCCTGTCTTCCCATTCCTCCCCCTCCCTCCCTCTTTCTTTCTCCCTCTCTCCTCTCTTTCTTACCCTCATGTTAATGTGCATCACATTAGCTAGCCTACAGCTATTGTGCATACATAAATTCAGTAATGTCAACCAACTATTTATAGTTCTCTCTCTCTCTCTCTGTCTCTCGCTCTGTCTCTCGCTCTGCCTCCCTCTCGCTCTCTCTCTCTCTCTCTCTCTGTCTTTCTCTCTCTTGTTTTCCAGACAAAGGGAGAGAAAATGGACGAAAACTCAGAAAGCACTTAGACTCTCTCTCACGTACAGTACCACACACACACACGCACACGCACTCACAGTACCACACACACACACGCACACACACACACTCACAGTACCACACACACACACGCACACACACACTCACAGTACCACACACACACGCACAAACACACACTCACAATATCACACACACAAACATACACGGAGGCACACACACACACACACAGACTCTCTCACACACACTCAAATGCACACACACACCTTCTCTCACACACAGTGTCACACACACACACACACACACACACACACACTTGCACACCCACACACACCCTGAACCCTTCAAGACCGACACCCCCCCCCCAACCCCACCCCACCCCTTCGCCCCCCATGTCACATGCAACATTGATTGTCTGTTATATTACATTTATTAAGGAGTAATAACTTGTAATAATTGGATGTTAAATTAAAGAACTCTTTCCCGGTTATTGCCGTCTCAATTATAATTGTCATTGGGTGGCAGTTATGATGATGTATGAGGGGTTGTGTTTTGTGTGCTGGAGCGTGACCCCGGTGAGTAATGCCTCTCCCGCTCCGGGTCCGCGCCCCGTCTCCACGCTCCTCCGGAACGCTGATTGGAATATTAAGCACCGGGAAGAGGGAGGAGAAGGTGCCGGAAAAAAAAGATGAGAGAGAAAGCGTGTGTGTGTGTGCGAGTGTGTCTGTGTGTGTGAGTGTGTGTGTGTGTGTGTGTGTGTGTGTGTGTGGTGTGGTGTGTTTGAAAGATCTTAACTCTGTGGATGCCGGTGTTTGAAACACACCTGCAGGAACCCCTGGAGATTTTCAGAGGGGCATGTTACTATCAGAAAATGTACACGTGAATGAAACAGAATTTTTTGGTGAAACTAGATAGTTTCTGTTACGGTTTTTCTGTGGAGGTACCGTGCGAGGAGGGGGGCAGGATGGTCGCTCTGTGCCCGTCGCTCTGTGCCCGTCGCTCTGTGCCAGTCGCTCTGTGCCCGTGGGTGGTAACCAGGTCGATCCTGGCAATCGGTGAACAATTAAAGGATCCAGGGGTTCGGGGAGGGGGGGGGGGAGGGATGGAGGGCACAGCTTCTGTTACTCATCCCCACATGGCACCCGCGGCAATGCCAGGGGCAGGGTTGCCAGGTGTCCGGTTTTTCAACCAGAATGTTCTGGTTTTCAAATTGTTTGTACATTGTCCTGTTTGTGGTCGTGACCGGACAATGTAATGTCCATGTCCTAGAAACTGATGGAAGAAATTTAGCACGAGTTTGTAATGAATTTGCGTGTCGGAGACTCCCTGATCCGACATCACCCCCCACCCAACCCTGGTCCAACAGCACCCGGCTTTGTCCGGTTGTGACTCTAAATCTGGCAACCCTAACTATACCATCAATTTGCGATACAATTTCTTTTTCTCATGCCCCTTTTTCCTGACATTGTGCTCAATTTTCCCTGAGCTTCACAAACTGTGCTCGAAATGGGTAAAAAAAAAACACGTTTGCGTTCAGATTAAAGGACGAATGTGGACTGAATCCCGGTTATAAGTAACCAAAACACGTTCTGAGCTGCAGCCACGTTAGCATACCAAAGCAAATACGCCGAGATATTCATACCAATTCACTGGGGCCGTGTTCCATCTAGAATAAGCAAACACACATATACATAGATTAATAAAAGGATAACAAATAGTGAGTAAGACTACATTTCCCATCAGGGAGTGGGGCTCCAGAGACGGATTCAAACGTCTCTGTCAGTCCCCGGCAAAACCCTGGATTCGGCCTATTCTCATTGGGCTATTTCACGAATAAATTACCATGTTCAACAAGACGGTTTTTTCCCGCTCAGTAACACGTTCATGATGGCCTGATAATCACAAGGCTGTTAAAAAAAATATATATATGTTTTATTGCCCTTTTAATATTAATTAAGTGTGGTCTTGCTTCGCTGTTCATAATGAATTCGGGTCCTCGCATGTGTGTGTGTGTGCGTGTGTGTGTGTGCGTGTGTGTGTGTACGTGTGTGCGTGTGTGTGTGTGTGTGTGTGTGTGTGTGTGTGTGTGTGTGTGTGTGTGTGCGTGCGTGCGTGTGTGTGTGCGTGTGTGCGTGTGTGTGTGTGTGTGTGTGTGCGTGTGTGTGTGTGTGTGCGTGTGTGTGCGTGCGTGTGTGTGTGTGTGTGTGTGTGTGTGCTGGTCTGAATGAGGATGTTGGGTGGGCTTTCCTCACTTTAGAGTGCTGTAAGATTACGAGCGGTCTTAAAGGAACCGCGATAGTTTATGGTCAAACGTCCGACCACAAACGCCCACTGTGGGACAGTTAAGTCACACACTCACTCCGCTCTGCTTGGGATGATGGATCTTCAGATCAGTCTGAGGGCTCATGCTCGAGAGATAAATGTCCCGAAGAGGATCATTTTTGTTTTATTTTATTTTTATTTTACTACAGCTTTTAAGAAATAGAACCTCTGTCCCACCCCCCCCCCCCCCCCCCCCGCCCCAGCTTGCACTGTAAGTATTGTTAAAAGAAAGAGCGGAATTTGTGAGCCACACTTTTAAAGTCGCTTTAGCACAGTCTGGTACACATAGCGAAATGTTTCCGGTCCCCCTCAGCTTCCCACGATTCAGAAAGCTTCTGCGCTCTCTCGTACTTTCCCTGTGCCTTGGCACGCTCATTCACACCCTCTCCTTCGTTAGCATTAGAGCCCACAGTTAGCGCGTTTCAGAGAAGATCTTCCACGTTCGGCGTGAGCTGTCTCAGGCCGGGGAGGACGTAGGTACTGCAGCGCGCTAATTAGCTAGCCAACGCAGCGTGAGCTGTTCTTGTGATTCACGAGACTTCCATTTTATGAGCAATGCATTAATATTCAAATGATTATTAATATTCACTCGTAGGAACTCGCTTACAAACTTTATCTCACCTCAGCTAACATAACTTTGTCGTTTTTTTTTTTTGTTCAGTTCACATTTCCTGAAAAAAGGGGTCCATTCATTTTGTGTCTGCTTGCACCCTAAATCTGTTTTTCGTTTAATTCTGTGCGCTCAGCATATATGTGTAATAAATATTTTTTGTCGGTGTGTGTAGGTATGTGTGTGTATGTACAAGAGTGTGTCTGTGTGTCTGTAGATGTGCATGTTTAGGTCTCTGTGCGTGTGCGTGTCGCTCTCCTGGGCAGGCTGCGGTGTTCAGCAGGGAAACAGAGCCGGGCAGGTGGAGCTCGCTCTCCTGGGCAGGCTGCGGTGTTCAGCAGGGGCTGTGGTGTTGAGCAGGGAAACAGAGCCGGGCGGGTGGAGCTCGCTCTCCTGGGCAGGCTGTGGTGTTCAGCAGGGGCTGTGGTGTTCAGCAGGGAAACAGAGCCGGGCAGGTGGAGCTTGCTCTCCTGGGCAGGCTGCGGTGTTCAGCAGGGAAACAGAGCCGGGCGGGTGGAGCTGGCTCTCCTGGGCAGGCTGTGGTGTTCAGCAGGGAAACAGAGCCGGACGCGTGGAGCTCGCTCTCCTGGGCAGGCTGTGGTGTTGAGCAGGGAAACAGAGCCGGGCAGGTGGAGCTCGCTCTCTTGGGCAGGCTGTGGTGTTGAGCAGGGAAACAGACCCGGGCGGGTGGAGCTCGCTCTCCTGGGCAGGCTGTGGTGTTGAGCAGGGAAACAGAGCCGGGCGCGTGGAGCTCGCTCTCCTGGGCAGGCTGCGGTGTTCAGCAGGGAAACAGAGCCGGGCGGGTGGAGCTCGCTCTCCTGGGCAGGCTGTGGTGTTGAGCAGGGAAACAGAGCCGGGCGTGTGGAGCTCGCTCTCCTGGGCAGGCAGCAGGGAAACAGAGCCGGGCGGGTGGAGCTCGCTCTCCTGGGCAGGCTGCGGTGTTGAGCAGGGAAACAGAGCCGGGCGGGTGGAGCTCGCTCTCCTGGGCAGGCTGTGGTGTTGAGCAGGGAAACAGAGCCGGGCGTGTGGAGCTCGCTCTCCTGGGCAGGCTGTGGTGTTCAGCAGGGAAACAGAGCCGGGCGGGTGGAGCTGGCTCTCCTGGGCAGGCTGCGGTGTTCAGCAGGGAAACAGAGCCGGGCGGGTGGAGCTGGCTCTCCTGGGCAGGCTGTGGTGTTGAGCAGGGAAACAGAGCCGGGCGGGTGGAGCTGGCTCTCCTGGGCAGGCTGTGGTGTTGAGCAGGGAAACAGAGCCGGGCAGGTGGAGCTCGCTCTCCTGGGCAGGCTGTGGTGTTCAGCAGGGAAACAGAGCCGGGCGGGTGGAGCTGGCTCTCCTGGGCAGGCTGTGGTGTTGAGCAGGGAAACAGAGCCGGGCAGGTGGAGCTCGCTCTCCTGGGCAGGCTGTGGTGTTGAGAAGGGAAGCACAGCCGGGCGCGTGGACCAAACTCTCGCTCGTCTCGCTGGCGGTGGCGGCGTGTGACAGCAGTGCTGATTAACGTGCGGTCCCAGCAGGCCACCGCGGTGGCTGATGGGTAATTTCATCAGATCCGCAGCCCTGCTGACTCTCCGCGGGGGGGGGGGGGGGGGGTCCTCCCGTACCCCTGCCTCGTGCGGGACAGTTCACATCCCTGTGCGGCGAGATCCGGAATGTCAGAGGTGGGACGCTTGGGTACACGTGTGCTGCGCGCAACGTTGCGGAGGGAACACACACACACTCGAATGATGTCCGCTGATTGGGTAGGTCTAGCACACACGGGATAGACACAAGGGGTTATACCACAGGGAGAGGGAGGATGACGTTGAAAATAAAGAGCATCTAAGTAATCATCATCATCATCATCATCATCATCGACATCATTATTCAGTAATAATGCGCTGATGGCTCACCTCCAGCTTCACCTCCAGCTTCATGCGGTGTGCTGATTATCAGGCAGAGGTCAAAGGTGAAAGGTCGGGGTGCAGGTCTCGCGCTGCAGTGGCTCCTGAAGCGCCGGTGATCTTCCTCCCGGGCTGAGGATCGCTGAGGCGGGCAGGTCGGTGTGTGCGGTGTGCGATTTCTCCTCTCCGCTCAGGAGCCGATCGGGTCCGAGCAGCGAGCCAGCGAGCCAGGGGTCCAGCCTCCGGTCTCCCATCTCCTCCGCTTCCTCTTCCTGCCCACTTCCTGCCCAGCAGAGGATGAAGAATTCCTCACAGTCCGTCAGCTTTCCGGCTCTCATCCGGAATCATCCGGAATCAAACCCGACTCTTTTACTGCCTGGGCATCAGTCACTGGCCACTAAAAGTTGAGGGTTGTGATTTAAAAAAAATGTTTTTGTCTTCTGTCTGCTTACAGAATAGTTTTGTTCATGTGTGTTTGCACACGTGTGTGTGTGTGTATATATGCGTGTGCATGTGTGTGAGTGTGTGCGCGTGCGTGTGTGTGGCGCGTGCGTGCGTGTGTGGTGT
>NC_057942.1:1915000-1935000 GCF_018555375.3 Anguilla rostrata
ACAATCATGAACAAAGTGAAGGGTTTTTGTGTTTTTTATGTGGGTATTGGCAGTTTATAATTTCATTTTAAGGATTTAGAATTTTTTAAAACATTTATTACTAACATTACTGATAACTTATCTTTTTTTTAAAGCCTTTAATGTAACAGTTAACAGATAAGTATTTGGTCTTGAAGCCCTGCTCCTGCGATATTGATAAGCCGTTAGTAATTGAAATGTAGCGTTTAAATAATGCATTTATTAGCGGTTTTAAATAATGCATTTATTAGCTGTTGATGTGTGTTTAATGCCAGCTTTGTGTCGAGCAGATGCATTGGAAGGGGCTTAATTAGGCTTTTATGGGAACTCACTGGAAAAATGGCACATTTAATTCTATTAAACCGCGGTTTGCGGGCCCTGTTTACAAAAAATTGGCCGTGTCGAAAAAATGTTTAATTAAACAACAAAAAGCTAAGAAACGACACTGTTACATTTCTGCAGTTTGCGGTTTTCTTCGTAATCTCGGCCTGGATGCGTCTTCGCGTATTAAAATAAAATAAAACGGGCTTTTTTATTCACGGTCGACTGACTTCAGACCGCATTGCGAAGCTGATAATTAATGACCCGGAAAAATGAATATTAATCAGCAGCCAATTGTGAAGTGATTTGGTGGCGCCGCCAGGGAGGTTCATCTCAGATTTGTTTGATTACTGTAGCATGTCCGGCTGATGCTCTGATGCAGAATCGGTTCCATCGGTTCCATCACCGGGCCCATGCCGATTGGCTCGGGAGCCCTACGGAACAGTGTGTAATTGGTCAGTCACAGTTTCGCCCAGATAGGGAGGCTGTAACATGTTAAGGTGTAAAATTGTCACAAATATGTGATTAGAATGTTCTTTACTGGACATTCAAAAACTGATGCGACAATCACTGCTGGCAACTGAAAACAACGGAGTTCTGGAACGCTGACACTGACACTGACTGAGAATGTTTTGGTGAAACATTCCAAAGAAACATTCCGGAAAACCTGTTCTTCAAAGGGTTGCGCAGCCTGGGATTCCAGCTCACCATAGCAGCACCTGTGGTTGCCTGGTTACATGCAGTACTTGCCATTTTGTTGCCACTGAAGGGTGGTAATGCCCACAGCTGTGATGTTACATAAGACCTGTGGCCATCACGCCCAACAAGGCATCGTTGCTATGGATACCCTAAGTGCTCAGGTACCCCCCCCTGTAAAATGCCCTAAGCTCTCACGTGGGCTGTTCATAGTTTACATTCTGACCTTGATCCTGAGTGACTCACGCAGCTGGCAGTTTTTACACACCGCCCAATTACACAGCTGGATATTCACCGAAGTAATTCAGAATTGCCACATTGCACAAGGGCAAGACGACTGTGCCCCACTTAAGATGTGAACCTGCAACCTGTAGGTTTATTATACCACACTGCCGCCCAGTGTAGATGGGTCTGTGTTCTCCTAAATCAGGTCTGGATGCTCCCCGGGGGCGGAGGGGGGGGGACCCAGTTCTGGGTCGCTGTATGAGGTGCCCCGGATAGCGCAGGTGGGGGGGGGGCGACACTTCATCCGTCATTATTAAGGGGGGGGGGCCACGTGGGCGGTCTGTCAGCGGCGTCCCCGTTGTTAGTGGTTATTACGGCCTCCCAGCGGGGGGGGGTTTTAATTGGGGTCCCCCCCACCCAATGCCCCCCCCCGCCCGGCCCACACAGGCCGGTGCCTGTCTCCTGGGGTACAGCATTGAAGACGTTCACAAATAAGCCCCCCCCCCCCCCCCCCACCCATCGCCGTACCTCCAAGCCCCCCACTCCCCTTCCCCCCCCTTTCCCCCCCTCTTTCACGGTTGTGTGAGAGCTTGTCAGCGGGCGTGTGCTGCTTCTCCGCGTCTGACAGGTAGATTGTTTAGACGTTGACGTGTGCCATTAAATCATTTATTTTGACTGGAGAGTTCTTCCGGGAGCCCGGGCGATGTGTGTGTGTGTGTGTGTGTGTGTCTGTATGTGTGTGTGTGTGTGTGTGTTTGTTTCTGTACAGGTGGTTTTATTCTGCAGGAATACAGAAGGGCCTATTTCTGTCTCTCCGTACATCCAAGCATTCTCTTATCTGCATTTAATAAAAATTCAGTGTGTGTTTCTCCCATCTCCCCTGTGAGCGCATTTTTGGAAATGTGGCAGAAGTCATTTCTGTCAGAGAGGAAAGCTTCTGAGCCCCCCCCCCCCCCCCCACCCCCCGATAGGGAGGAGACAGAGCTTGCAGGATGGGATGTTTTGATTGGGTAATCCACCCTCGCTAAAAGTTTACCTTTATGCAGTTATGTTCCATTACAACAAGCTTGCTGGGACACGGTCCTAGGAGATATATTTTCTCAAACACAGCGAAATGTCTGGGGTTGTTCCTGCCTATGTGTGTGTGTGTACGTGTGTGTGTGTGTGTGTGCGTGTGTGTGTGTGTGGGTAGGTAAATAACCTGTTGAGTTCACATGTATGCGGTCCAGTAGGAAAGGGAAGAGTTGCTCTTTTGAGATGTACGCATACATTGTTTAACAGTTACTACATAAACAAGATGTTTAACCATTTCAGAGAGAGAGAGGGAGAGTAAGACACCTCTTTATTATGAGAGAGAGAGAGAGAGAGAGAGAGAGAGAGAGGGAGAGTGAGAAACTGAAGATGCATTGTAAAAGTGAGAAGCAACCAGAAAGAGAGAGAAAGAGAAGGAGAGAGGGAAACTGAGGCAGAGAAGGAGACATACAGAGAAAGAGAGAGAGAGAGAGAGAGAGAGAGGTAAGGTAGAGTGGTGTGATTGGCTGGTTGCCCTGGTTTCTCTGGGCGGTACTGTTATGAATACAGATGGGTACCTGCATGCATAATTCAGTGTGAGGAGCGTGCTGTGGTGAGGAGGGTGTGGGAGTCTGGGGGGGGGGGGGGCAGGAGGAGGGGGGGGGACGCACGGGGATGAGCAACACGTCCCAGCCACCGTCACCGTCTACAGTGTGGAGGGGGTAATTAGAGAGCTGTCACTGTTCCTGTCAGGTTCCGCTCTCACTGAAACATTCTGAATGGGGGGGGGGCGCAGGAGGGGGGTGGTGCTCGTGCTGAAGTACTCAGAGTTTGGGGGGGGGCATTCTGCAGAGAGGGGGGGGGACACTTGCAAAGAAACACTCAGACTGGGGTGGGGTGCAGTGGGGGGCCGCGGGGGGGGGGGGGGGGGTTTAAGTGAGGGAGCGAGGGAAAAGAGTCAAGAAGAAATAAGAGACTAAAGAAGGAAATGAAGTGAACAATGATACTGAATAATGAGGCTGAATAATCACACACACACCTGTACACACACGCATACACACACACCTGTACACACACGCATACACACACACACACACCTATATACACTCACACACACACTACACACACACACACACACACCACACACCACACACCACATAAACCTCACACACCCGTCACACCACACAACACACCACACAACACTCACACCATACACACACACACCACCACACACACACCATCACACACACACACACAACACTACACACATACACACACACACACCTATATACACTCACACACACACCCGCACACACACACACACACACACACGCACACACAACTATACACACTCACACACACACACCTGTACACACACACACACACACACACCCGCACACACACACACACACCTATACACACACGCACACACACCTATACACACTCACACACCTGTACACACACACACACACACACACACCCGGACACACACACACACACACCTATACACACACGCACACACACACACCTATACACACACACACACACACACACACACACCCGCACACACACACACACACACCTATACACACACGCACACACACCTATACACACTCACACACACACACCTATACACACACGCACACACACCTATACACACTCACACACACACACCTACACACACACACACACACACACACACCTATAAACACTCACACACACACATACACACAGAGTAGACCCCGCCTCCCTGCTGTTCTCTAAAGGACTTGGAAGGTGAGGTGTTGGAATGCCTCAGACAGACGGGCAGACGAAGCAGTGCTTAAACACACAGGAAGTGTGGCCACCGCCGTTGCCATAGCAACATCCGCCCCATCCCGGGGGGGGGGGGGGGGGGGGGGGGGACCGGGTCAGGGCTCCCGAATGAGATCAGAATCAGCAGAGAGCCATCCCACAAACTTGACCTGTGAAACAGACGGGGGGGGGGGGGGGGGGGGGCGGGAGCTGCTGCCGGCTCCTCCGTACGGGGGTGGGGGGGGGGCCTCAGCCCCCCCCCCTTACAGCCCTGTGTTATTCTCTGCTGCCGTAATTTATTTACTCAACGTGAGGTGGTGATGTCACTCCATTCCATGCCTTTGGGGTGGGGGGTGCAACTGTCAGAGGGAGTGTACGTGCAGTCTGGTACAGCAGGGGGGGTGTGGGGGGGGGAGGTGTTTTTAGGGGTGGGTCCCAGGGCTGTTTTCTGTGGGAGTCCGGGAGGAGGAGGAAGACCATGGGGCGGGGGGGGGGGGGGGGGGGCGTTTCTCTAGAGAACGATAACATTCCTCGATAACATTCAGGGGCCTAGCCCCCCAGCCCCTCCCCCTCCTCCCCTCCCCCGGGGGCCACAGTCTGTGTGCAAAAGGAAGGCACATCCACTCCTAACAAAAATAAACTCTCCCCTCCCCCCCCCCCCCCCCCTCCCTCCCGACCGGCCACCGAGGTCAAACTACAGCATCTGCAGCCTGATCCCGGTCAGGCTCTCCACCGTGGCTTCCCCTCCATCACAGCCCCCCCCCCAACCCCCACCCGCACCCACCCCCCCATCAGCAGCCCCCCCCACCGCTAACCGCCCCAACCCGGCCACGCCACCCGCCAATCTGCCCCCCCCCCCCACCCGCCACCGCGAATCCCGCCGCCCGCCACACCACAACCCGCCACCGGCAGGCGATAAAGTGTCAGCGGCAGCTTCACACGTTCCTCTCTCCAGCAGGCAGGGGAAGGAGCCGCAAAACCAAGCAGCGGATTTTAGAGTTTTGTTTTTTTTTTTTTTTAGGAGGAAACGCATCCGTCTTTTCAAGCCTTCCTTGCAGCGTTGCAGAATTCACACTTTTAGTGAAAGTGGATTTTTGTCGATTTGTATTTGACCCCAGTATGTACTTTCTGATGTCTCTCTCTTATAGACGGCCATTTTGTCCTGAGACTGGCGGTGGTATCGGTACAGTAGGCTATAGCACGGCAGCAGCACTATTGCGCTTGCTTGGCTGTAGTCATCCAGTCTGGGCGGGAAAATTAAGGCAGAAATGGCTTTCAGACATCGTAAAAATAGTGTTGGAGGTTTCACAATCTGGCCTCAATAACCCTCTCAACCAAAAAAACAAAAACAAAAAGACAAACACTCTCCTCTGTCTTTGAAAAAAAGGCACAGAGTATAAGCCACTCACTACACCCCGTATTCAGCGTGCGAAAGATCTGCGATAAAAATTGTTTCCACATTACCCTCGCGCAAAGAACACAGCTATCTGCCATGAATTTAGCCCAGAAAATCACACGCTGGAATAGCATTCAAAATGCCGTTACAAAATGCTTTGAGGTTTTACAACTTCTTCCAAAAACACACTCCAAAAAAAAAAAAAAAAACAGTATTGTGTTGCTATAATAACATCTCAAACATGGGTTCAACAGCTGTAGTGATGTCTTCTCTACCAACACACAGAGCTCTGTGACACGTTTCAATGACAGAAACGTTCTTTGGGACATTTTTTCTTTTTAAGAGGAGCAGACAGCCTACCCTCGTTTTGGATACTTTCGCTTTATGCGGACGGGGAAAAGCCGTGGCAGGGAATTGAACCCTTGGCCACACTGGGGGGTGGGTTTGTTCATGGGTTTGAAAATTAGCCTCCCGGAAGGCTGTGCCAGTGTCTCGCCAAAAGATGGCAGAGTCTCGCTGATTAGTTTACTGGACTCCAAACCGAGAGCCTGCTGGATTGAACTCCCAGATGTTTTCCCTGGTTTTCCTAAGAATAAGACTCTTTAACCTGACTGGGTTTCTCTGCGCAAATGCAGCCGCGCGCGCTGATGATGTGCAAACGCGAGACGAGAAAAATCCGCTCGCGAGCTTTTCAAATGAGCACTTTTAACATCAACGCTTTAAATCTGTGCCGTCATCCGTCGGAGAAATCTGAAACGGAAAAACAAAGGTTGTTTGAAACACCTTTCACAGGTAATTGAATAAAAACATCCCTCTGCGGAATTCGGAGAGCTCCTCAGCCTGCCGGAACGGGACGTGCGGTAAATACACGCAGCAATTTGCATAATGATGCGCCTCCAAAATAAGATTTACTGAACGTTTCAAGAGTTTCTGAAATTACGTGATACTTCCCAGCATGCTCTACTGAATTGTTTTTTTTTTTAACGGTAGTGTAAGGAAGGTCTTTTGCTTTGTCAAGCACAAAGGTAATGCTGACATTTTAAATGCAAAAATATAAATTATAAATTATGTTTTGTATTATATGTGAAAGTGTGCTAGATGCACGGGTAAATAAATGAACAGTTAATATTTGTAAGTGAAAACTTTACCTGTTTGAACCAGGGCTGAATTTTGCACACACGAGCAGAAGGGAACCAGGTGTAGCATTAACTTTGAGGACTAGCCTCCAGTAGGTCTGAAATTAGTCAGAGATGTTATATTTTCACGTCAGATATTATATTTTGCGTTTCACATTGTCTGGCAGAACTGGGCCCTCTCGAAGTCAGAAACTGGAGGAGGATCACACGGGGTATTCCCTTTTCGGTCTAAGACTCGGCCGGTGATGTAACCCCTCGGCTCTGTGTCGGTTGTTCCGCTTGCGTTGCCCGCGTGCGAGGGGTAGCAGCGTGCGTTAGCGGCAGTTAGCGGGACCCTGTGGAGCAGCCAGGGAGTGAAGCGCTAACAGATGTTCTGAGCGTTCATCTTATTCTCCGCAAAGACCATCCCCGGAGCTTCTGTAACACAAGACGCTAAACTCCCCGTCCAGCTCCAGCCAAGCTGAACTTTGCCATCTAAACTCAGTCAGGTATTCCCGTGTATTTTATATAATGGACGCCATGAATTCAGATACTTTGTAATTGCGCTGTTATTTTGTGAGGTTCCTACACAAGCCCTTTCTGGAGTTTTTTTTTCCCTTAGCCTGCACAAAATGAAAATCATTTTCAAAATGTCTTTAATTTTGATTTTTAAAAAATATGTATATTTTATGTTCATCCCTATTTCCCTGAACTGTGTTCCCGCTCGTCGTTACAGGTGCGTGTGTGTATGCGTGTGTGTGTGTATGTGCGTGTGTGTATGTGTGTGTGTGTGTGTGTGTGTGTGTGTGCGTGTGTGAGTGTGTGTGTGTGTGTGTGTGTGTGAGTGCGTGTGTGAGTGTGTGCATGTGTGTGTGTGTGTGTGAGTGTGTGCATGTGTGTGTGAGTGCGTGTGTGAGTGTGTGCATGTGTGTGTGTGTGTGTGTGTGTGTGTGTGAGTGCGTGTGTGAGTGTGTGTGTGTGTGTGTGTGTGTGTGTGTGTGAGTGCGTGTGTGAGTGTGTGCATGTGTGTGTGTGTGTGTGTGTGAGTGCGTGTGTGAGTACGTGTGTGAGTGTGTGCATGTGTGTGTGTGTGTATGGGTACAGGACTGTATTAGTGAGGATAGCGGGCGGGGTGATTTATGACTCCTCAGTGACGGGCGTTGGAAGGTAACCGCGGCGCGGCTCAGCGGTACAGAGAGACTCCGCGCGGAGCGACAGGAAGTGGCGGCACGGCGGCTCCTGCCGACCGCTCAGACGGCTCGGGCTAAATGAAGACGCGAGGCTCGTTTGGGTCCTGTCGGGGGGTGACGTGACCCCTCACCGAAAACGGGGGCAGCGCCGTCTCCGCCGAAAACGACAAGGCCCTGGCGACGGCTCCCCCCCTCCCGCCCCCCCGGCCCCCCCGATCGAGCGCGCCCCGTTTATCTCACTGCCGCTAAGTGTGATTTATTAGCTCTGTCTCTGTTAGCGGGCCTGTCGCTCTGACCGCGGCTAGCCCGGCACCCTGCTAACAGCCGCGGGGGCACAGTCAGCGGGTCCCCATCACACACACACACACGTCCGCTACGTTAGCATACACACACACTCACACACGTCCGCTACGTTAGCGTACACACACACTCACACACGTCCGCTACGTTAGCGTACACACACACTCACACACGTCCGCTACGTTAGCGTACACACACACGTCCGCTACGTTAGCGTACACACACACGTCCGCTACGTTAGCGTACACACACACACACACGTCCGCTACGTTAGCGTACACACACACGTCCGCTACGTTAGCGTACACACACACTCACACACGTCCGCTACGTTAGCGTACACACACACTCACACACGTCCGCTACGTTAGCGTAACACACACACCGTCCGCTACGTTGCGTACACACACACGTCCGCTACGTTAGCGACACACACACTCACACACGTCCGCTATGTTAGCGTACACACACACTCACACACGTCCGCTACGTTAGCGTACACACACACTCACACACGTCCGCTACGTTAGCGTACACACACACTCACACACGTCTGCTACGTTAGCGTACACACGCACGTCCACTACGTTAGCGTACACACACACGTCTGCTACGTTAGCGTACACACACACTCACACACGTCCGCTACGTTAGCGTACACACACACGTCCGCTACGTTAGCGTACACACACACTCACACACGTCCGCTACGTTAGCAACACACACACACGTCCGCTACGTTAGCGTCACACACACTCACACACGTCTGCTACGTTAGCGTACCACACACTCACACCGTCTGCTACGTTAGCGTACACACACACTCACACACGTCCGCTACGTTAGCGTACACACACACTCACGTCTGCTACGTTAGCGTACACACACACTCACACACGTCTGCTACGTTAGCGTAGACACACCTCCACACGTCCGCTACGTTAGCGTACACACACACTCACACACGTCCGCTACGTTAGCGTACACACACACTCACACACGTCCGCTACGTTAGCGTACACACACACGTCCGCTACGTTAGCGTACACACACACTCACACACGTCTGCTACGTTAGCGTACACACACACTCACACACGTCTGCTACGTTAGCGTACACACACACTCACACACGTCCGCTACGTTAGCGTACACACACACTCACACACGTCTCTACGTTAGCGTACAACTCACACACGTCTGCTACGTTAGCGTACACACACACTCACACACGTCCGCTACGTTAGCGTACACACACACTCACACACGTCCGCTACGTTAGCGTACACACACACTCACACACGTCCGCTACGTTAGCGTACACACACACTCACACACGTCCGCTACGTTAGCGTACACACACACTCACACACGTCCGCTACGTTACCGTACACACACACACACAGACTTTTACCTTCCTCTCTTTCCCCTATCATCCTCTCCCTCACTCTCTCGTCACCTCTAACCCCCCCTCTCGTGTGCTGTTTCCCTCCTGTCTGTCTTCCTCTCCTCTCCATCCCTCTCCCCTTCCCTCTCTCTCTCCCTCTCTCTCTCCGTCCCCCTCTCTCGCTCACTCACTCTCTCCCCTTCCCTCTCTCTCCCTCCCTCTCCCTCTCTCTCCCCCTCTCTATCTCTCTCCCTCACTCTCTCCCCCCTCTCTCTCCCTCTATCTCTCCTCCTCTCCCTCTATCTCTCTCCCTCTCTTCCCCTCTCTCTCCCCCTCTCCCTCTCCTCCCTCCCCTCCCCTCCTCCTCTCTCCCTCCCTCCCTGGCCGAGGTTGTTGTTCAGGATCTGTGCTTGGTTTGGCTGTCAGCCTGTTTAGTCTGGCTGTGGTGACCCCGCCTGACTGGAGGAACAGACTTTCTCCTTCACATTCACCCCCCCCCCCAAATCCTGCTCCCCTGTGTTACTCCCCCTACTCCCCAAAACCCTGCTCCCCTATGTCACCCCCACTACCCCTACACCCCACCCGTCTCACCCCACTCTCCAAAATTCTGTTCCCCTCTGGGATTTGAAGTGGGTGGGGGGTGGGGGGGGGGGGGGGGTAGTGTTTCCCATAAAGGCACCGGCGGAAATGTCCACAGTAGCTCCCAGAATTCTTTTCTGCAGGTGATCCTTAATGAGCCTCTCGCTCATGTGTCTGCTGGGCGTGCGCGGGCTTCATCAGGACAAAGCGTCTGGTGTCCGATGGGTCTGCGGAGGCCGTGATTAAGCGCATGCGCTGCCGCGCTTAGCGTGTTTCTGGAGCGCGTTGATTTGCTTCGTCTGTGATTTCCCCCCAATTTTTTGGAATCTTCCATCGTCAGCCGATCCCCCCACTGGAGGCCGAGCTCATCTCCGACAGGAGAAATGTTTAAACCAAATGTATTTTTTATTTTTAGCCCTTTCCTTTTCACAGTCATTTTCCACCACTACGTTTTGTTTTTGACTTTTCAGTGTGTTATTGCAGTGTTTTGTACTGTACACTGTGATTTGGTCCTGTTATCTATCTCTCTCTATATACATATATCACATTACACCCATATTTCAATCATGCAATAGAGCATTAAAAAAAACAAAAAACAACAAACACAATGTAGCCGAGTACACTGCAGAACTACAGTCTAATGATGTTTAACAAGACGTACGTTTCCGTGCCTTTTGCGGAACACAGTAAAACGAGGGGGAGAGGGTTGTGAGGGGGGGGGGTGCTGCCTGTGTGTTAATTAAAGAGACTGTGCAGTATCTCCCTCATGCCGAAATCATTTATATTCTCATAATTAAGAATAAAACGGGGTTAGTTCTGCGCTTGTAATTTCCATTTTTCTAAAGTTGCAATTACCGCGTTTTAATACTCTCGGATTCGTCTTCACGCGCCGGTTTTATTGTGCCGGAACAGATTTCGACGTCTGATGAAAATTGCAGCGCGAGAAAATTAGCGGGGAAATTAAAAGTGCCTTAATTCTGGATGAAGAGGTATTACATTAATGTGCCTAATTATAACCCAGTTAACAGTATGCTGCCACACAGGCCCGTGGCGCAGAGGGAACAGAGAAGGGGATGGGTACGGGGGTGTTTTTTTTTTTTTTTTTTTTTTTTGGGAGGGACAATGCTATCTCCGGCTGCTCCGAGCTCCCCGTTCGCCTTTTCTGTTGCGGGTCTGTCTCTTATTGTACTTTAGCGCAAATGCAATGTCATGGGTGGGTGCCTGTACAACTGCCACTAAGAATGCGGAGGATTATGAATCTATTCTCCGATATGCGAGCGTGATGGATGCACTGGGGTATATTATAAATGCGAAAATGAGAGAACTATAGTTACTCTGGCAGCTGCGCGAGGAGTCTATGCATTTATACTTATAATTCTCATTCATCTGTTACTTCACGACACAAAAAGAGGGCAATTTCAAGAGTTCAAACACGTGTGCTCTAATTCTGTCATTCATATTTTAGTAACTATATTGCTTTGTTGTCTCATTATTTTAATATATTTCTTTTATTTTACCCCAACATATGCCATGTGAATTCGTTGACATAACACCTTACTTCTTAAAACTGGAAAATCCTAAACGAGAGCAATATGTGTACTTTACATAGGCAACTGCTTACCAAACATTAAACAAAACATTTATGGGCGTGCCCACGTCTCGGCTCGTTCCCAGTCCTAGGCCTGCGTCACACCCACCCCACCAGGTGTTAATCAAGGCTCAGCCTAATGACTTCACCCAGCGCACCAAAAATAGCCTGAAATATACTACGAGAGGTTTTGAACTTCTGCGGCCACTTAGCCGTTGTTAAACATAATTCGCCAGCGAGTCCATTAGCTTAGTCGAAACGGGAAGTGTTCTCAGTTTCACGCGTGAAATGTTAAAACCTATTAGGCCTACTGCGTGCTGAGATAGTTCCGTTTACTAGCTTGCCGAGTCGAATCCCCCTGCCTTTCAACAAGCTAACGTTACCTAGCAGGTGTTTTCGCGAGTTGACGAGCGTGAACGGGGCACCTGTGCAGCGTAGGCTACAGGTAAGCGAGCTGCATTCACCAGCTGATGTACAGCACGGGTAGCGCTGTCGTTTGTGTATCGTAATGCCTGCAACACCGGTCGCGATATTTTGCTTAAAAGCCACGTCTCAGGCAGCTCAAAGTCAAAGATTACTAGTTTAGGTTTGTAATTTAGTCTTTCTGTTCGCCAGCCAGCTGCTGAGTTTGTCAGCACACCACGCGCGTGCGCATCTCTTTTTGCCTCTATGTCAGACTATAGAGTACCGAAGACTAAATACGTTTACACTGGGGCTCTACGTGATTAACGACTAAATATCAATTTATTAATGCGGCGTATGAAAAATAGAAAATGAATGTTGTTTTTTTTTTACTGCAAGTTTACAGGTTTTTTCAAAAACAATTAGTCTCTAACTTTTGAGGAGATAATGAAAGAACAATTACAGCTTGCAGCAGCATTCAAGTTTAAAAAACGTGTTAAGGAAGCAGGCGTTTATTTACATGTGCAGTTGTGAACTTTCCACCTTTTTTCCGCCAGGTTTTTTTTTGGCGTGTGAAGTTTGGCAGAGAGAGGATACAGGTAAAGTTGTGGAGAGAAGACCGTGGATGGCGGAGATGTACGGAGAGGAGGTATGCTAAACGAGTTTTAAGGTTACCCTATAGACCGGCGTTCAAACAGCGGTTGTGGTATATGAACGTGCTGTATGTATTCCTTAAACCTGATCCACTTGGTTAATATAAATTTAAATGATTACATAGAGGCTTGTGCTGTTTTTGTTTCTTAAAATTTATAATGGGAATCCACCATATACACAACCCCCCCACCTCACCCCAGGTGACAGTTCCACAATTCCCAAAATTACACTTTGATCTTTTCGCCCCTGTGCTTTCCTCTACCTGTATTTTACTTTGAGTAACAAACGCAAGAGAAGCTCATTCTTTGGTGCTGAGTTAGTATTTTATCAGCTATAACCTGAGTACAAAAAAAATGCACAGACAAACAGTGGGGGGAGATCAGTAGCTGTTCCCTCTCCAAGGCCAGTGGCGGGTATGAGTGGGTTTGCGCTGGTAGCAGAGGACAAGTGTACAGGTTTGGCTCGTTTCACCCAGGATAACCGGTCACTTCCAGATCTCATTTCCATGGCAATCACACTATTAAATTGTCAAGTGTGTCCTTTCCACATTTTTATTAGCACTCACGATTGAATATTTATAAAATGTCAAACCGATATAGCTTCTTTTTTTTTTTTTTTGTATTTCTGTTCAGCATCTCATTCGGTTTGTACAACTGCGAGCGCAGATTTAATAAAGTCGGAGTTATGCTTAATGGGCCACAGAGAAAGAAAATGTTTTTTCACAGGGATTTAAAAAAGAAAAAAAACAAACAAAACAGAACGGGGGGGGGGAAAAAGACGACGACATAAGATTAGCTGCTGCCTCCGCTGTGTCGCGTCTGTAAAAAGGGCGGTAGCGTTCCGTGGGGGGGTACACATGCAGTGTTCCATCGTTCCGTGGGGGGGGTACGCGTGTGCACCCCGTCCCCGGGGCCCCCAGATGTTCCCGTCACCCCTGTCCCATGGCATCCTGCCAGCGTGGAACAGCCCACAGTGACAACAATAAACACCTCTGCCATAACCTGCCCCCACCTCCCCCCCCCCGAAAATCTGCATATTAGCAGGACTTAATTCGGCAGGAAGTATGCAAATGTATGCAAAATGAAATCCATCTCCTAATGACATGAGACGATTAAACAATTTTTATGCTTAAATATTCTGTTTAATGAAATCAAACGGGCCCACGCGCGTGACAAATTGGCCTCGGCATGGCGAAATTAGCGAGTATCACAAAAGGGAAACTAGAAAGGAGTGAAAGATGGAGAGGGGAGGGGGAGTGAGGAAGAGAGAGATGGGGAGAGACGGAGAGGGAGAGGCAGTTTGTTGTCTGGCCATTCTAAGCTGAGGTATGTGACCGTTTCTTCTGCTGAGTTTTGCTGTGTTTACCCGAGTGCTCAGCTGGCATACTTTTAGGGGAAATGGATTAAACACACAAGCAGAAACATGTACAGAAATGTACATAAATTCACATGCATGTAAACACACGCAGCACAAGTGTTGTAAACAACACACCAACTACATGTGCAAAGTGCCCATGCATGTCACAACACACGTGCACGCTCACACACACCAAATCATGCACATCGTGCCCACACACCATGCATGTCACCGTCACGACACACCCAAATATGCACATGTGCGCACACGTGCACGCTCACACACCCAAATATGCACATGTGCACACTCGTGCACGCTCACACACCCAAATATGCACATGTGCACACACACAAACATGCACAGTACAGGCATTCACCAGGTGTGCCGAAGGGCCGGTGTGGGTGCAGGTTTCTGTTTTAACCGAGCACTACAGCACCTGATTCAGCTGATGAATGACTCACGGTCTTCAGTCAAGGCCTTGGTGAGGAGAATCTGGTATGGTAGTGCTGGGCTAGAACAGAAACCTGCCCCCACACCGGCCCTTTTCAGATTAGATTTGACACCCCTGCCATAAACAAATGCATAACATCTGTTCATGTAGAGTCTGTATTCATTAATTAACATGTTGGAAAAAAATAGCTTTGGTGTACAACTTTGTACTCTTTCCTTTTTCTGTTATTTACATAAAGTTTATTTCATGACGCGTACTGGTAGTATGGTATATTTGTCTGAACTGTGATCTTGCTGCAGCATCCCATTAGTTGTGTCGGAATGTATTTGCTTCCCAGTAACAAATACAGTGGCTTTGGAGAGATAATGAAGATTCTAGCACGCAACCAGGCTCTGTATTTCACCAATTACTGTAGAAGGATTTATATGAATTCTACCCTTGTATAAGAATACAAAAACTCAGCAGAGAACTTTAAATTGGGTCTTCAGAAAACAAACGGTTCTTATAATTACAACAAAAGTAGGAGAACATCCCTTTAATTGGAAATCAGTGTTTTACATAAGAAACTGTAAAAGTGATTGGGGAAAAAAAAAAAAAACCGTGAGCATTCCTTTAAACTACATTTCCCAGTGTACACTGCATCGCCCATATTTGGTTATAATCCGCTGTGCTGCTTAATTGCAGAGCGTGTTGTAGGCGGGCTGACGGATGACCCCTCCACCGCGACGTTCACGCTGCACCATGAGCGTTCGCTTAAAGGAGGTGATTATTATGCTTTAACCTCAAACTCGATTAATCATGTGGGTTTTTATTGTAATAATCCCCCCCCCCCTCCCCACCACCCCACCCCACACCACCCCAGCCCCTAGCTACGCCCATTCCTAAAAGACGGCAGCCCCTGTCAGACGTGATTGAGCTCACGGCTTCATTACAGTGCAGCCTATTGGATCGGGTGACCTTTATTTGGAGGGAGGGGTTGGAGGGGGGGGTTGATGGGGGCGCTCTGTGCTCTTGATTATTTTCTTTGAAAATGATATAATTACAGTCTGAGAGTGTCTCTTATTAAAGCCCCCCCCCCCACCTGCCACCGAACCCTGCAGTTCCGCTCCAGTTGAAGAACCACCAAATTTAAACCCTTCTCTTTTTTTTCCCCAAATTTAATTTGCCTTGGTTTGCTGGTCTCAGTTGCTGCAGTGATGTTCACTTCTGAGAATTATGGGAGATGATGGACAGCTGAGGGCTGTCCTTTGGAGGTTGGGAGGGAGATAGAGTGAGAGAGAGTGCTTTTTTTTTAGGATGATGTAATTGCTTGAAGGTGTGTTTAAAATCCTGCGGAAGGCGGGTGTTTGGTAGGAGAGCGCTGTCGGTTGGCTGGCAGACAGCGTGACCCCGGGGGAAAGGGGAGAATGTATCTGAAACGCGTCCATATTGGGCTCAGGAGTGAGATCAGGGGTGTCTGATCTCACCGGAAAGGGGGCCGGTGTAGCTGCAGGACAAAGGCCTCCTGCGAGGGGTCTGCACGTCCTCCCCGTGTCCCCGTGGAGGTTCGGGAAACGGGCGGGCCACATTATCAGGGCGTTGCTGTAAACGCGCGTGTTTCCCCAGTCGCGTCGCTGTCACACACACAGCGCACAGCGCGTAACTCACCTGCGTTCTCTTATGTGGCGAGTCTGTCTGGATCGGAGCAGCGGCTGAATGGATGCCGTGGAGTGTGGAGTAATGTGACCTCCGTCTCGCTGAGGATTTACAGCCCTGCACCTCTCCTAAATAAAGCCTGAGAGCTCCGTCTCTCACTCTTTCATCATGGTTGTCATGGCGACATATGGAGTTCTCGGTTCGACGCTGCTGGACTGGAAAAGTCACTTTTTTTTTGTCTTGGTATCGATCGTCAGGTGGAACCCCTTTCGCATTTAAGATGGTTGGGGTTGGTTGGGCGGGGGGGGTGCAGAGATTCGGGTCCCACTCCAGGGGGGTTTGACTGATCAGCACTCACCCGACCGCGGAGGAGAGGAGACGCTTGTATTTACGGCAAAAGTGATTCAGGCTGCGCGTTAAATAATTGATATCGATCGGAGCGTGGACAGTATTTACCGCTCAGAGATATTGTCCGTCCAGCAAATAAATTAGAAGATGATGGGTTTGGAGGAGATGAGCGATAGAGGGCTAGAGGAGAGAGAGAGAGAGAGAGAGAGAGAGAGAGAGAGAGGGGCCGAACGACGCATCCTCCGGAACGCGCTGGAAAAAAAAAAAAAATTCAAAATGGCCCCCGTCTCAGGATCGCGCTCGGGTGTGCTCCTCTTGTGGTTCCGCGGGCCGCCGCCTTCCTCAGGGGGCAGGGCGTTTCGGCGGTTATCTTGGCGGAATTTGCATCCCTCAAAGGTTAGCGGCTGTGGCGTCGGCCGCGGCTCACGTTCGCGGCTCACGTTCGCGGGATGAAAGGGCAGACGGTGAAGAGCCTTCAAACGCCGGCGCGGGACGCCCGGAGAATTCCGAGAAGGCCTCGTCCCGACGGCCGGCCTATCGTTGCGCCTGAACCGGAGGAGGGAGGTGGAGGTGGAGGTGGGGGTGGGGGCGGGGGCGGGCGTGGGGGGGGATTCAGTTTATGGAGAATTTATTTCATTGTCAGTTAATATTAATTCTTTGTGTGTGCTTGTGATATACAGTAAGTACAGACTGAAATACACGCACTGTAAGGCAGACTCTTAAATACGCACAGACTGATATACGCACAGACTGATATACGCACAGACTGATATACGCACAGACTGATATACGCACAGACTGATATACGCACAGACTGATATACGCACAGACTGATATACGCACAGACTGATATACGCACAGACTGATATACGCACAGACTGATATACGCACAGACTGATATACGCACAGACTGATATACGCACAGACTGATATACGCACAGACTGATATACGCACAGACTGATATACGCACAGACTGATATACGCACAGACTGATATACGCACAGACTGATATACGCACAGACTGATATACGCACAGACTGATATACGCACAGACTGATATACGCACAGACTGATATACGCACAGACTGATATACGCACAGACTGATATACGCACAGACTCTGATATACGCACAGACTGATATACGCACAGACTGATATACGCACAGACTCTTAAATACGCACAGGCTGATATACGCACAGACTGTGATATACGCACAGACTGATATACGCACAGACTCTGATATACAGTTTTGATGTCGGTGTTGAGATGAGCGTTTTGACGTCGGTGTTGAGCTGAGCGTTTTTGACGTCGGTGTTGAGATGAGAGTTTTGATGTCGGTGTTGAGATGAGCGTTTTGACGTCGGTGTTGAGATGAGAGTTTTGATGTCGTGTTGAGATGAGCGTTTTGACGTCGGTGTTGAGATGAGCGTTTTGACGTCGGTGTTGAGCTGAGCGTTTTTGACGTCGGTGTTGAGATGAGAGTTTTGATGTCGGTGTTGAGATGAGCGTTTTGACGTCGGTGTTGAGCTGAGCGTTTTGACGTCGGTGTTGAGATGAGAGTTTTGATGTCGTGTTGAGATGAGCGTTTTGACGTCGGTGTTGAGCTGAGCGTTTTGACGTCGGTGTTGAGATGAGCGTTTTGACGTTGGTGTTGAGCGCGGGTGTCTGGAGCCTGTACCTGTGATCACAGAGCTGTCAGGTGTTGTTGGCGCCCGCATCGCGAAGGCATATTTCATGTTTTTAACGTGAATCATTTTTTTAAGTGAAATCGCAGTCTGAAGTTCGCGGCTTCGCCTCTGCTGCCGCTGTGCTTCTTGCAGCTTGTCACGGCGGAATTTTCCTTTTGTGGAATTCTCAAAAAAAACTTCACAGATATGAGAACTGAGAATACGTCAGATTTATTTCATTCGAATTGAGAGAGAATGTAATGTCTCTCTCCAGCACGATCTTAGTAATTGCAGTGTTTTTTAAAAATTTATTTATTTTGTTTTTTATTATATAGATGCGCCAAATTACAGCCGATTAAAAGCCCGTCGGCGTGATGCAGGTGGACTTTGCCGAATGCTCCTTTCTGGCATTCCAAAACGATTCTGACGAACAGAACGGCATTCTGGGAAAGATTTAGTGACTCTCGCGTGCTTCTGTTGCACTTTATTATCTTTGCACGAACATCTGTGGTTCATCTTTTCAAAATATTTTTGCATTTGTGTCATTTGGTTAATTAGCTGTGTTGGGGCGGGAGAGAGAGTGTGTGTGTCTGCATGCATGTGTGTGTGTGTGTCTGAGGGAGAGAAAAATAAGAAAAGAACATAAAGATCTTTGTCAAGCTCTGCGCAGTGAGGGGTAAATGTGACAGAGTCTCTGTTTTAATGGCTCTTTAAGCTCGAATTCTCCTCTCTCTCTCCCTCTCTCTCTCTCTCTCTCTCTCTCTCTCTCTCTCTCTCTCTCTCTCTCTCTCTCTCTCTCTGTCCAAACATCGGTAAATTGCGGCGGGGGCGGGAGCATGTGGTCGTGCTAGCGGCCGTTGCCGCGGGCGACGCTCAGTTTTCCTCTCGCCTCGCTCGCTCGCACCGTTTAGGGTGCGCAGTGGGGGGGCGGGGCCAGCAGGGGGCGATCTCCTACACTCCCCTTCTCCAAACAACCTGGGGGGGAGGGTCGGGGGGGGTGTTTGGGGGTTGGGGACGGGGGGGTGGGAGGTGGTGGGCCGGACTAAAGTGCCGCCAAAAACGCCCGTAATCTCTCAACGCTTCCGCCAGCCAATCCCGTCCGTCACCTCCGCCGCCGTGGCAACAGCACAAGCCCGGCGCTAAAATTGTCCCCGGCGCGGATTACAGCAGATTGTGGGGGGGTGGGGGGTGGGGGGGGGGAAGAGGGTGGATAAGCCACCCAGAGAATGTGTGGATCCCTGCCAAATAAAGTCCTGGCTTATCCTGAGCTGTATCCTGCAGCGTCCTCTCCCTCGCACCCGCGCCTCTGCCAGATCCTGCCCACCCCCCCCCATCTCACCACGCCACCGAAATTTCCTCATTTAAAAATTCCCAAATCAAGGCTGAGGTGTGATGGGATGAACCCAGGGGTTAATGGGATGAGCCTCCCAGTAACGCTTTTACCAACCCCCCCCCCCCGTCCCCCCCACCCACCCCGTCCCCATATATCCTGAATAATTCCCCTTTTTCTTCAAGGCTGTTCCACCAGCCCCGCCCCCCTCCCCCCCTGCCCCCGCTCCTGTCCCATCTGCATGCCTTACTAAAGCACTTTTGCTGAGAAAGGGCTATGCATATATGTATATAATAATTACATCCCATATATCTTCCCAAATCCCATTTCCATCAATGGCAACGCCACACCGCGGGAAGTAATGAGGGTATTATGCAGCTGTGACAGAGACCCCCCCCAAACCGCCGCTCCCCTCATCCGCCTACCCCCCCCCCAACCCCACCAACCCCCCCGCAGTCATACTGCTGAACAATCAAAGTGGAGGGCGGAATATGTAGAAGGGGAGGGGGATTTTCCACTTTGTGCGAGTTATTGAG